>NW_027052641.1:0-103941 GCF_958450345.1 Calliphora vicina
AAGGAAGCTAAATTTTTTTATATTTGGATGGCATGAGATTGTAGCTTTCTAACAAGGTATAACCTATGTAGCTAGCATAAATAGTACCCGATATATATGCGGGCATATCGGACATTTTTCGAAAAATGTCCCAAAATTACCCAGTTTTAACGACTTCATATAAATCGCAATTATAAAGGCCCCTAAAGAGCTAGGAAGCTAAATTTTTTTATATTTGGATGGCATGAGATTGTAGCTTTCTAACAAGGTATAACTTATGTAGCTAGCATAAATAGTACCCGATATATATGCGGGCATATCGGACATTTTTCGAAAAATGTCCCAAAATTACCCAAGTTTTTAACGACTTCATATAAATCGCAATTCTAAAGGCCCCTAAAGAGCTAGGAAGCTAAATTTTTTTATATTTGGATGACATGAGATTGTAGCTTTCTAACAAGGTATAACTTGTGTAGCTAGCATAAATAGTACCCGATATATATGCGGGTATATCGGACATTTTTCAAAAAATGTCCCAAAATTACCCCAGTTTTTAACGACTTCATATAAATCGCAATTTTAAAGGCCCTAAAGAGCTAGGAAGCTAAATTTTTTTATATTTGGATGACATGAGATTGTAGCTTTCTAACAAGGTATAACTTATGTAGCTAGCATAAATAGTACCCGATATATATGCGGGTATATCGGACATTTTTCAAAAAATGTCTCAAAATTACCCCAGTTTTTAACGACTTCATATAAATCGCAATTTTAAAAGGCCCTAAAGAGCTAGGAAGCTAAATTTTTTTATATTTGGATGACATGAGATTGTAGCTTTCTAACAAGGTATAACTTATGTAGCTAGCATAAATAGTACCCGATATATATGCGGGTATATCGGACATTTTTCAAAAAATGTCCCAAAATTACCCCAGTTTTTAACGACTTCATATAAATCGCAATTATAAAGGCCCTAAAGAGCTAGGAAGCTACATTTTTTTATATTTGGATGGCATGAGATTGTAGCTTTCTAACAAGGTATAACTTATGTAGCTAGCATAAATAGTACCCGATATATATGCGGGTATATCGAACATTTTTCAAAAAATGTCCCAAAATTACCCCAGTTTTTAACGACTTCATATAAATCGCAATTTTAAAAGGCCCTAAAGAGCTAGGAAGCTAAATTTTTTTATATTTGGATGACATGAGATTGTAGCTTTCTAACAAGTATAACTTATGTAGCTAGAATAAATAGTACCCGATATATATGCGGGTATATCGGACATTTTTCAAAAAATGTCCCAAAATTACCCCAGTTTTTAACGACTTCATATAAATCGCAATTTTAAAAGGCCCTAAAGAGCTAGGAAGCTAAATTTTTTTATATTTGGATGGCATGAGATTGTAGCTTTCTAACAAGGTATAACTTATGTAGCTAGCATAAATAGTACCCGATATATATGCGGGTATATCGGATATTTTTCAAAAAATGTCCCAAAATTACACCAGTTTTTAACGACTTCATATAAATCGCAATTATAAAGGCCCTAAAGAGCTAGGAAGCTAAATTTTTTTATATTTGGATGGCATGAGATTGTAGCTTTCTAACAAGGTATAACTTATGTAGCTAGCATAAATAGTACCCGATATATATGCGGGCATATCGGACATTTTTCGAAAAATGTCCCAAAATTACCCCAGTTTTTAACGACTTCATATAAATCGCAATTATAGAGGCCCCTAAAGAGCTAGGAAGCTAAATTTTTTTATATTTGGATGGCATGAGATTGTAGCTTTCTAACAAGGTATAACTTATGTAGCTAGCATAAATAGTACCCGATATATATGCGGGCATATCGGAAATTTTTCGAAAAATGTCCCAAAATTACCCAGTTTTTAACGACTTCATATAAATCGCAATTCTAAAGGCCCTAAAGAGCTAGGAAGCTAAATTTTTTTTATATTTGGATGACATGAGATTGTAGCTTTCTAACAAGGTATAACTTATGTAGCTAGCATAAATAGTACCCGATATATATGCGGGTATATCGGACATTTTTCAAAAAATGTCCCAAAATTACCCCAGTTTTTAACGACTTCATATAAATCGCAATTTTAAAAGGCCCTAAAGAGCTAGGAAGCTAAATTTTTTTATATTTGGATGACATGAGATTGTAGCTTTCTAACAAGGTATAACTTATGTAGCTAGCATAAATAGTACCCGATATATATGCGGGTATATCGGACATTTTTCAAAAAATGTCTCAAAATTACCCCAGTTTTTAACGACTTCATATAAATCGCAATTTTAAAGGCCCTAAAGAGCTAGGAAGCTAAATTTTTTTATATTTGGATGACATGAGATTGTAGCTTTCTAACAAGGTATAACTTATGTAGCTAGCATAAATAGTACCCGATATATATGCGGGTATATCGGACATTTTTCAAAAAATGTCCCAAAATTACCCCAGTTTTTAACGACTTCATATAAATCGCAATTATAAAGGCCCCTAAAGAGCTAGGAAGCTAATTTTTTTATATTTGGATGGCATGAAGCTAAATTTTTTATATTTGGATGACATGAGATTGTAGCTTTCTAACAAGGTATAACTTATGTAGCTAGCATAAATAGTACCCGATATATATGCGGGTATATCGGACATTTTTCAAAAAATGTCTCAAAATTACCCCAGTTTTTAACGACTTCATATAAATCGCAATTTTAAAAGGCCCTAAAGAGCTAGGAAGCTAAATTTTTTTATATTTGGATGACATGAGATTGTAGCTTTCTAACAAGGTATAACTTATGTAGCTAGCATAAATAGTACCCGATATATATGCGGGTATATCGGACATTTTTCAAAAAATGTCCCAAAATTACCCCAGTTTTTAACGACTTCATATAAATCGCAATTTTAAAAGGCCCTAAAGAGCTAGGAAGCTAAATTTTTTTATATTTGGATGGCATGAGATTGTAGCTTTCTAACAAGGTATAACTTATGTAGCTAGCATAAATAGTACCCGATATATATGCGGGTATATCGGACATTTTTCAAAAAATGTCCCAAAATTACCCCAGTTTTTAACGACTTCATATAAATCGCAATTATAAAGGCCCTAAAGAGCTAGGAAGCTACATTTTTTTATATTTGGATGGCATGAGATTGTAGCTTTCTAACAAGGTATAACTTATGTAGCTAGCATAAATAGTACCCGATATATATGCGGGTATATCGGACATTTTCAAAAATGTCCCAAAATTACCCCAGTTTTAACGACTTCATATAAATCGCAATTTTAAAAGGCCCTAAAGAGCTAGGAAGCTAAATTTTTTTATATTTGGATGGCATGAGATTGTAGCTTTCTAACAAGGTATAACTTATGTAGCTAGCATAAATAGTACCCGATATATATGCGGGTATATCGGACATTTTCAAAAATGTCCCAAAATTACCCCAGTTTTTAACGACTTCATATAAATCGCAATTATAAAGGCCCCTAAAGAGCTAGGAAGCTAAATTTTTTTATATTTGGATGGCATGAGATTGTAGCTTTCTAACAAGGTATAACTTATGTAGCTAGCATAAATAGTACCCGATATATATGCGGGCATATCGGACATTTTTCGAAAAATGTCCAAAATTACCCCAGTTTTTAACGACTTCATATAAATCGCAATTTTAAAAGGCCCTAAAGAGCTAGGAAGCTAAATTTTTTTATATTTGGATGGCATGAGATTGTAGCTTTCTAACAAGGTATAACTTATGTAGCTAGCATAAATAGTACCCGATATATATGCGGGTATATCGGACATTTTCAAAAAATGTCCCAAAATTACCCCAGTTTTTAACGACTTCATATAAATCGCAATTATAAAGGCCCCTAAAGAGCTAGGAAGCTAAATTTTTTTATATTTGGATGGCATGAGATTGTAGCTTTCTAACAAGGTATAACTTATGTAGCTAGCATAAATAGTACCCGATATATATGCGGGCATATCGGACATTTTTCGAAAAATGTCCCAAAATTACCCAGTTTTTAACGACTTCATATAAATCGCAATTTAAAAGGCCCTAAAGAGCTAGGAAGCTAAATTTTTTTATATTTGGATGGCATGAGATTGTAGCTTTCTAACAAGGTATAACTTATGTAGCTAGCATAAATAGTACCCGATATATATGCGGGCATATCGGACATTTTTCGAAAAATGTCCCAAAATTACCCAAGTTTTTAACGACTTCATATAAATCGCAATTATAAAGGCCCTAAAGAGCTAGGAAGCTAAATTTTTTTATATTTGGATGACATGAGATTGTAGCTTTCTAACAAGGTATAACTTATGTAGCTAGCATAAATAGTACCCGATATATATGCGGGCATATCGGACATTTTTCGAAAAATGTCCCAAAATTACCCAAGTTTTTAACGACTTCATATAAATCGCAATTCTAAAGGCCCCTAAAGAGCTAGGAAGCTAAATTTTTTTATATTTGGATGGCATGAGATTGTAGCTTTCTAACAAGGTATAACTTATGTAGCTAGCGTAAATAGTACCCGATATATATGCGGGCATATCGGACATTTTTCGAAAAATGTCCCAAAATTACCCCAGTTTTTAACGACTTCATATAAATCGCAATTATAAAGGCCCCTAAAGAGCTAGGAAGCTAAATTTTTTTATATTTGGATGGCATGAGATTGTAGCTTTCTAACAAGGTATAACTTATGTAGCTAGCATAAATAGTACCCGATATATATGCGGGCATATCGGACATTTTTCGAAAAATGTCCCAAAATTACACAAGTTTTAACGACTTCATATAAATCGCAATTCTAAAGGCCCCTAAAGAGCTAGGAAGCTAAATTTTTTTATATTTGGATGCATGAGATTGTAGCTTTCTAACAAGGTATAACTTATGTAGCTAGCATAAATAGTACCCGATATATATGCGGGCATATCGGACATTTTTCGAAAAATGTCCCAAAATTACCCCAGTTTTTAACGACTTCATATAAATCGCAATTATAAAGGCCCCTAAAGAGCTAGGAAGCTAAATTTTTTATATTTGGATGGCATGAGATTGTAGCTTTCTAACAAGGTATAACTTATGTAGCTAGCATAAATAGTACCCGATATATATGCGGGCATATCGGACATTTTTCGAAAAATGTCCCAAAATTACCCAAGTTTTTAACGACTTCATATAAATCGCAATTCTAAAGGCCCCTAAAGAGCTAGGAAGCTAAATTTTTTTATATTTGGATGCATGAGATTGTAGCTTTCTAACAAGGTATAACTTATGTAGCTAGCATAAATAGTACCCGATATATATGCGGGTATATCGGACATTTTTCAAAAAATGTCCCAAAATTACCCCAGTTTTTAACGACTTCATATAAATCGCAATTTTAAAAGGCCCCTAAAGAGCTAGGAAGCTAAATTTTTTATATTTGGATGACATGAGATTGTAGCTTTCTAACAAGGTATAACTTATGTAGCTAGCATAAATAGTACCCGATATATATGCGGGTATATCGGACATTTTTCAAAAATGTCCCAAAATTACCCAGTTTTTAACGACTTCATATAAATCGCAATTTAAAAGGCCCCTAAAGAGCTAGGAAGCTAAATTTTTTTATATTTGGATGACATGAGATTGTAGCTTTCTAACAAGGTATAACTTATGTAGCTAGCATAAATAGTACCCGATATATATGCGGGTATATCGGACATTTTTCAAAAAATGTCCCAAAATTACCCCAGTTTTTAACGACTTCATATAAATCGCAATTTTAAAAGGCCCTAAAGAGCTAGGAAGCTAAATTTTTTTATATTTGGATGGCATGAGATTGTAGCTTTCTAACAAGGTATAACTTATGTAGCTAGCATAAATAGTACCCGATATATATGCGGGTATATCGGACATTTTTCAAAAAATGTCCCAAAATTACCCCAGTTTTTAACGACTTCATATAAATCGCAATTATAAAGGCCCCTCAAGAGCTAGGAAGCTAAATTTTTTTATATTTGGATGGCATGAGATTGTAGCTTTCTAACAAGGTATAACTTATGTAGCTAGCATAAATAGTACCCGATATATATGCGGGCATATCGGACATTTTTCGAAAAATGTCCCAAAATTACCCAAGTTTTTAACGACTTCATATAAATCGCAATTCTAAAGGCCTCTAAAGAGCTAGGAAGCTAAATTTTTTTATATTTGGATGGCATGAGATTGTAGCTTTCTAACAAGGTATAACTTATGTAGCTAGCATAAATAGTACCCGATATATATGCGGGCATATCGGACATTTTTCGAAAAATGTCCCAAAATTACCCCAGTTTTTAACGACTTCATATAAATCGCAATTATAAAGGCCCCTAAAGAGCTAGGAAGCTAAATTTTTTTATATTTGGATGGCATGAGATTGTAGCTTTCTAACAAGGTATAACTTATGTAGCTAGCATAAATAGTACCCGATATATATGCGGGCATATCGGACATTTTTCGAAAAATGTCCCAAAATTACCCAAGTTTTTAACGACTTCATATAAATCGCAATTCTAAAGGCCCCTAAAGAGCTAGGAAGCTAAATTTTTTTTATATTTGGATGACATGAGATTGTAGCTTTCTAACAAGGTATAACTTATGTAGCTAGCATAAATAGTACCCGATATATATGCGGGTATATCGGACATTTTTCAAAAAATGTCCCAAAATTACCCCAGTTTTTAACGACTTCATATAAATCGCAATTTTAAAAGGCCCTAAAGAGCTAGGAAGCTAAATTTTGATTGTAGCTTTCTAACAAGGTATAACTTATGTAGCTAGCATAAATAGTACCCGATATATATGCGGGCATATCGGACATTTTTCGAAAAATGTCCCAAAATTACCCAAGTTTTTAACGACTTCATATAAATCGCAATTCTAAAGGCCCCTAAAGAGCTAGGAAGCTAAATTTTTTTATATTTGGATGGCATGAGATTGTAGCTTTCTAACAAGGTATAACTTATGTAGCTAGCATAAATAGTACCCGATATATATGCGGGCATATCGGACATTTTTCGAAAAATGTCCCAAAATTACCCCAGTTTTTAACGACTTCATATAAATCGCAATTATAAAGGCCCCTAAAGAGCTAGGAAGCTAAATTTTTTTATATTTGGATGGCATGAGATTGTAGCTTTCTAACAAGGTATAACTTATGTAGCTAGCATAAATAGTACCCGATATATATGCGGGCATATCGGACATTTTTCGAAAAATGTCCCAAAATTACCCAAGTTTTTAACGACTTCATATAAATCGCAATTCTAAAGGCCCCTAAAGAGCTAGGAAGCTAAATTTTTTTTATATTTGGATGACATGAGATTGTAGCTTTCTAACAAGGTATAACTTATCTAGCTAGCATAAATAGTACCCGATATATATGCGGGTATATCGGACATTTTTCAAAAAATGTCCCAAAATTACCCCAGTTTTTAACGACTTCATATAAATCGCAATTTTAAAAGGCCCTAAAGAGCTAGGAAGCTAAATTTTTTTATATTTGGATGACATGAGATTGTAGCTTTCTAACAAGGTATAACTTATGTAGCTAGCATAAATAGTACCCGATATATATGCGGGTATATCGGACATTTTCAAAAAATGTCCCAAAATTACCCCAGTTTTTAACGACTTCATATAAATCGCAATTTTAAAAGGCCCTAAAGAGCTAGGAAGCTAAATTTTTTCATATTTGGATGACATGAGATTGTAGCTTTCTAACAAGGTATAACTTATGTAGCTAGCATAAATAGTACCCGATATATATGCGGGTATATCGGACATTTTTCAAAAAATGTCCCAAAATTACCCCAGTTTTTAACGACTTCATATAAATCGCAATTTTAAAAGGCCCTAAAGAGCTAGGAAGCTAAATTTTTTTATATTTGGATGGCATGAGATTGTAGCTTTCTAACAAGGTATAACTTATGTAGCTAGCATAAATAGTACCCGATATATATGCGGGTATATCGGACATTTTTCAAAAAATGTCCCAAAATTACCCCAGTTTTTAACGACTTCATATAAATCGCAATTATAAAGGCCCCTAAAGAGCTAGGAAGCTAAATTTTTTTATATTTGGATGGCATGAGATTGTAGCTTTCTAACAATGTATAACTTATGTAGCTAGCATAAATAGTACCCGATATATATGCGGGCATATCGGACATTTTTCGAAAAATGTCCCAAAATTACCCAAGTTTTAACGACTTCATATAAATCGCAATTCTAAAGGCCCCTAAAGAGCTAGGAAGCTAAATTTTTTTATATTTGGATGGCATGAGATTGTAGCTTTCTAACAAGGTATAACTTATGTAGCTAGCATAAATAGTACCCGATATATATGCGGGCATATCGGACATTTTTCGAAAAATGTCCCAAAATTACCCCAGTTTTTAACGACTTCATATAAATCGCAATTATAAAGGCCCCTAAAGAGCTAGGAAGCTAAATTTTTTTATATTTGGATGGCATGAGATTGTAGCTTTCTAACAAGGTATAACTTATGTAGCTAGCATAAATAGTACCCGATATATATGCGGGCATATCGGACATTTTTCGAAAAATGTCCCAAAATTACCCAAGTTTTTAACGACTTCATATAAATCGCAATTCTAAAGGCCCCTAAAGAGCTAGGAAGCTAAATTTTTTTTATATTTGGATGACATGAGATTGTAGCTTTCTAACAAGGTATAACTTATGTAGCTAGCATAAATAGTACCCGATATATATGCGGGTATATCGGACATTTTTCAAAAAATGTCCCAAAATTACCCCAGTTTTTAACGACTTCATATAAATCGCAATTTAAAAGGCCCTAAAGAGCTAGGAAGCTAAATTTGATTGTAGCTTTCTAACAAGGTATAACTTATGTAGCTAGCATAAATAGTACCCGATATATATGCGGGCATATCGGACATTTTTCGAAAAATGTCCCAAAATTACCCAAGTTTTTAACGACTTCATATAAATCGCAATTCTAAAGGCCCTAAAGAGCTAGGAAGCTAAATTTTTTTATATTTGGATGGCATGAGATTGTAGCTTTCTAACAAGGTATAACTTATGTAGCTAGCATAAATAGTACCCGATATATATGCGGGCATATCGGACATTTTTCGAAAAATGTCCCAAAATTACCCCAGTTTTTAACGACTTCATATAAATCGCAATTATAAAGGCCCCTAAAGAGCTAGGAAGCTAAATTTTTTTATATTTGGATGGCATGAGATTGTAGCTTTCTAACAAGGTATAACTTATGTAGCTAGCATAAATAGTACCCGATATATATGCGGGCATATCGGACATTTTTCGAAAAATGTCCCAAAATTACCCAAGTTTTTAACGACTTCATATAAATCGCAATTCTAAAGGCCCCTAAAGAGCTAGGAAGCTAAATTTTTTTTATATTTGGATGACATGAGATTGTAGCTTTCTAACAAGGTATAACTTATCTAGCTAGCATAAATAGTACCCGATATATATGCGGGTATATCGGACATTTTTCAAAAATGTCCCAAAATTACCCCAGTTTTTAACGACTTCATATAAATCGCAATTTTAAAAGGCCCTAAAGAGCTAGGAAGCTAAATTTTTTTATATTTGGATGACATGAGATTGTAGCTTTCTAACAAGGTATAACTTATGTAGCTAGCATAAATAGTACCCGATATATATGCGGGTATATCGGACATTTTTCAAAAAATGTCCCAAAATTACCC
Source organism: Calliphora vicina (assembly GCF_958450345.1). Classification (NCBI taxonomy): domain Eukaryota; kingdom Metazoa; phylum Arthropoda; class Insecta; order Diptera; family Calliphoridae; genus Calliphora; species Calliphora vicina. Next base: position 9,755 of record NW_027052641.1, read on the forward strand.
CAGTTTTTAACGACTTCATATAAATCGCAATTTTAAAAGGCCCTAAAGAGCTAGGAAGCTAAATTTTTTATATTGGATGACATGAGATTGTAGCTTTCTAACAAGGTATAACTTATGTAGCTAGCATAAATAGTACCCGATATATATGCGGGTATATCGGACATTTTTCAAAAAATGTCCCAAAATTACCCAGTTTTTAACGACTTCATATAAATCGCAATTTTAAAAGGCCCTAAAGAGCTAGGAAGCTAAATTTTTTTATATTTGGATGGCATGAGATTGTAGCTTTCTAACAAGGTATAACTTATGTAGCTAGCATAAATAGTACCCGATATATATGCGGGCATATCGGACATTTTTCGAAAAATGTCCCAAAATTACCCAAGTTTTTAACGACTTCATATAAATCGCAATTCTAAAGGCCCCTAAAGAGCTAGGAAGCTAAATTTTTTTATATTTGGATGGCATGAGATTGTAGCTTTCTAACAAGGTATAACTTATGTAGCTAGCATAAATAGTACCCGATATATATGCGGGCATATCGGACATTTTTCGAAAAATGTCCCAAAATTACCCAAGTTTTTAACGACTTCATATAAATCGCAATTCTAAAGGCCCCTAAAGAGCTAGGAAGCTAAATTTTTTTATATTTGGATGGCATGAGATTGTAGCTTTCTAACAAGGTATAACTTATGTAGCTAGCATAAATAGTACCCGATATATATGCGGGCATATCGGACATTTTTCGAAAAATGTCCCAAAATTACCCCAGTTTTTAACGACTTCATATAAATCGCAATTATAAAGGCCCCTAAAGAGCTAGGAAGCTAAATTTTTTTATATTTGGATGGCATGAGATTGTAGCTTTCTAACAAGGTATAACTTATGTAGCTAGCATAAATAGTACCCGATATATATGCGGGCATATCGGACATTTTTCGAAAAATGTCCCAAAATTACCCAAGTTTTTAACGACTTCATATAAATCGCAATTCTAAAGGCCCCTAAAGAGCTAGGAAGCTAAATTTTTTTTATATTGGATGACATGAGATTGTAGCTTTCTAACAAGGTATAACTTATGTAGCTAGCATAAATAGTACCCGATATATATGCGGGTATATCGGACATTTTTCAAAAAATGTCCCAAAATTACCCCAGTTTTTAACGACTTCATATAAATCGCAATTTTAAAAGGCCCTAAAGAGCTAGGAAGCTAAATTTGATTGTAGCTTTCTAACAAGGTATAACTTATGTAGCTAGCATAAATAGTACCCGATATATATGCGGGCATATCGGACATTTTTCGAAAAATGTCCCAAAATTACCCAAGTTTTTAACGACTTCATATAAATCGCAATTCTAAAGGCCCCTAAAGAGCTAGGAAGCTAAATTTTTTTATATTTGGATGGCATGAGATTGTAGCTTTCTAACAAGGTATAACTTATGTAGCTAGCATAAATAGTACCCGATATATATGCGGGCATATCGGACATTTTTCGAAAAATGTCCCAAAATTACCCCAGTTTTTAACGACTTCATATAAATCGCAATTATAAAGGCCCCTAAAGATATAGGAAGCTAAATTTTTTTATATTTGGATGGCATGAGATTGTAGCTTTCTAACAAGGTATAACTTATGTAGCTAGCATAAATAGTACCCGATATATATGCGGGCATATCGGACATTTTTCGAAAAATGTCCCAAAATTACCCAAGTTTTTAACGACTTCATATAAATCGCAATTCTAAAGGCCCCTAAAGAGCTAGGAAGCTAAATTTTTTTTATATTTGGATGACATGAGATTGTAGCTTTCTAACAAGGTATAACTTATCTAGCTAGCATAAATAGTACCCGATATATATGCGGGTATATCGGACATTTTTCAAAAAATGTCCCAAAATTACCCCAGTTTTTAACGACTTCATATAAATCGCAATTTTAAAAGGCCCTAAAGAGCTAGGAAGCTAAATTTTTTTATATTTGGATGACATGAGATTGTAGCTTTCTAACAAGGTATAACTTATGTAGCTAGCATAAATAGTACCCGATATATATGCGGGTATATCGGACATTTTTCAAAAAATGTCCCAAAATTACCCCAGTTTTTAACGACTTCATATAAATCGCAATTTTAAAAGGCCCTAAAGAGCTAGGAAGCTAAATTTTTTTATATTTGGATGACATGAGATTGTAGCTTTCTAACAAGGTATAACTTATGTAGCTAGCATAAATAGTACCCGATATATATGCGGGTATATCGGACATTTTTCAAAAAATGTCCCAAAATTACCCCAGTTTTTAACGACTTCATATAAATCGCAATTTTAAAAGGCCCTAAAGAGCTAGGAAGCTAAATTTTTTTATATTTGGATGGCATGAGATTGTAGCTTTCTAACAAGGTATAACTTATGTAGCTAGCATAAATAGTACCCGATATATATGCGGGTATATCGGACATTTTTCAAAAAATGTCCCAAAATTACCCCAGTTTTTAACGACTTCATATAAATCGCAATTATAAAGGCCCCTAAAGAGCTAGGAAGCTAAATTTTTTTATATTTGGATGGCATGAGATTGTAGCTTTCTAACAAGGTATAACTTATGTAGCTAGCATAAATAGTACCCGATATATATGCGGGCATATCGGACATTTTTCGAAAAATGTCCCAAAATTACCCAAGTTTTTAACGACTTCATATAAATCGCAATTCTAAAGGCCCCTAAAGAGCTAGGAAGCTAAATTTTTTTATATTTGGATGGCATGAGATTGTAGCTTTCTAACAAGGTATAACTTATGTAGCTAGCATAAATAGTACCCGATATATATGCGGGCATATCGGACATTTTTCGAAAAATGTCCCAAAATTACCCCAGTTTTTAACGACTTCATATAAATCGCAATTATAAAGGCCCCTAAAGAGCTAGGAAGCTAAATTTTTTTATATTTGGATGGCATGAGATTGTAGCTTTCTAACAAGGTATAACTTATGTAGCTAGCATAAATAGTACCCGATATATATGCGGGCATATCGGACATTTTTCGAAAAATGTCCCAAAATTACCCAAGTTTTTAACGACTTCATATAAATCGCAATTCTAAAGGCCCCTAAAGAGCTAGGAAGCTAAATTTTTTTTATATTTGGATGACATGAGATTGTAGCTTTCTAACAAGGTATAACTTATGTAGCTAGCATAAATAGTACCCGATATATATGCGGGTATATCGGACATTTTTCAAAAAATGTCCCAAAATTACCCCAGTTTTTAACGACTTCATATAAATCGCAATTTTAAAAGGCCCTAAAGAGCTAGGAAGCTAAATTTTTTTATATTTGGATGACATGAGATTGTAGCTTTCTAACAAGGTATAACTTATGTAGCTAGCATAAATAGTACCCGATATATATGCGGGTATATCGGACATTTTTCAAAAAATGGCATGAGATTGTAGCTTTCTAACAAGGTATAACTTATGTAGCTAGCATAAATAGTACCCGATATATATGCGGGTATATCGGACATTTTTCAAAAAATGTCCCAAAATTACCCCAGTTTTTAACGACTTCATATAAATCGCAATTCTAAAGGCCCCTAAAGAGCTAGGAAGCTAAATTTTTTTATATTTGGATGGCATGAGATTGTAGCTTTCTAACAAGGTATAACTTATGTAGCTAGCATAAATAGTACCCGATATATATGCGGGCATATCGGACATTTTTCGAAAAATGTCCCAAAATTACCCCAGTTTTTAACGACTTCATATAAATCGCAATTATAAAGGCCCCTAAAGAGCTAGGAAGCTAAATTTTTTTATATTTGGATGGCATGAGATTGTAGCTTTCTAACAAGGTATAACTTATGTAGCTAGCATAAATAGTACCCGATATATATGCGGGCATATCGGACATTTTTCGAAAAATGTCCCAAAATTACCCAAGTTTTTAACGACTTCATATAAATCGCAATTATAAAGGCCCCTAAAGAGCTAGGAAGCTAAATTTTTTTTATATTTGGATGACATGAGATTGTAGCTTTCTAACAAGGTATAACTTATGTAGCTAGCATAAATAGTACCCGATATATATGCGGGTATATCGGACATTTTTCAAAAAATGTCCCAAAATTACCCCAGTTTTTAACGACTTCATATAAATCGCAATTTTAAAAGGCCCTAAAGAGCTAGGAAGCTAAATTTTTTTATATTTGGATGACATGAGATTGTAGCTTTCTAACAAGGTATAACTTATGTAGCTAGCATAAATAGTACCCGATATATATGCGGGTATATCGGACATTTTTCAAAAAATGTCCCAAAATTACCCCAGTTTTTAACGACTTCATATAAATCGCAATTCTAAAAGGCCCTAAAGAGCTAGGAAGCTAAATTTTTTTATATTTGGATGACATGAGATTGTAGCTTTCTAACAAGGTATAACTTATGTAGCTAGCATAAATAGTACCCGATATATATGCGGGTATATCGGACATTTTTCAAAAAATGGCATGAGATTGTAGCTTTCTAACAAGGTATAACTTATGTAGCTAGCATAAATAGTACCCGATATATATGCGGGTATATCGGACATTTTTCAAAAAATGTCCCAAAATTACCCCAGTTTTTAACGACTTCATATAAATCGCAATTCTAAAGGCCCCTAAAGAGCTAGGAAGCTAAATTTTTTTATATTTGGATGGCATGAGATTGTAGCTTTCTAACAAGGTATAACTTATGTAGCTAGCATAAATAGTACCCGATATATATGCGGGCATATCGGACATTTTTCGAAAAATGTCCCAAAATTACCCAAGTTTTTAACGACTTCATATAAATCGCAATTCTAAAGGCCCCTAAAGAGCTAGGAAGCTAAATTTTTTTATATTTGGATGACATGAGATTGTAGCTTTCTAACAAGGTATAACTTATGTAGCTAGCATAAATAGTACCCGATATATATGCGGGTATATCGGACATTTTTCAAAAAATGTCCCAAAATTACCCCAGTTTTTAACGACTTCATATAAATCGCAATTTTAAAAGGCCCTAAAGAGCTAGGAAGCTAAATTTTTTTATATTTGGATGACATGAGATTGTAGCTTTCTAACAAGGTATAACTTATGTAGCTAGCATAAATAGTACCCGATATATATGCGGGTATATCGGACATTTTTCAAAAAATGTCTCAAAATTACCCCAGTTTTTAACGACTTCATATAAATCGCAATTTTAAAAGGCCCTAAAGAGCTAGGAAGCTAAATTTTTTTATATTTGGATGACATGAGATTGTAGCTTTCTAACAAGGTATAACTTATGTAGCTAGCATAAATAGTACCCGATATATATGCGGGTATATCGGACATTTTTCAAAAAATGTCCCAAAATTACCCCAGTTTTTAACGACTTCATATAAATCGCAATTTTAAAAGGCCCTAAAGAGCTAGGAAGCTAAATTTTTTTATATTTGGATGGCATGAGATTGTAGCTTTCTAACAAGGTATAACTTATGTAGCTAGCATAAATAGTACCCGATATATATGCGGGCATATCGGACATTTTTCGAAAAATGTCCCAAAATTACCCAAGTTTTTAACGACTTCATATAAATCGCAATTCTAAAGGCCCCTAAAGAGCTAGGAAGCTAAATTTTTTTATATTTGGATGGCATGAGATTGTAGCTTTCTAACAAGGTATAACTTATGTAGCTAGCATAAATAGTACCCGATATATATGCGGGCATATCGGACATTTTTCGAAAAATGTCCCAAAATTACCCCAGTTTTTAACGACTTCATATAAATCGCAATTATAAAGGCCCCTAAAGAGCTAGGAAGCTAAATTTTTTTTATATTTGGATGACATGAGATTGTAGCTTTCTAACAAGGTATAACTTATGTAGCTAGAATAAATAGTACCCGATATATATGCGGGTATATCGGACATTTTTCAAAAAATGTCCCAAAATTACCCCAGTTTTTAACGACTTCATATAAATCGCAATTTTAAAAGGCCCTAAAGAGCTAGGAAGCTAAATTTTTTTATATTTGGATGACATGAGATTGTAGCTTTCTAACAAGGTATAACTTATGTAGCTAGCATAAATAGTACCCGATATATATGCGGGCATATCGGACATTTTTCAAAAAATGTCCCAAAATTACCCCAGTTTTTAACGACTTCATATAAATCGCAATTATAAAGGCCCCTAAAGAGCTAGGAAGCTAAATTTTTTTATATTTGGATGGCATGAGATTGTAGCTTTCTAACAAGGTATAACTTATGTAGCTAGCATAAATAGTACCCGATATATATGCGGGCATATCGGACATTTTTCGAAAAATGTCCCAAAATTACCCAAGTTTTTAACGACTTCATATAAATCGCAATTCTAAAGGCCCCTAAAGAGCTAGGAAGCTAAATTTTTTTATATTTGGATGGCATGAGATTGTAGCTTTCTAACAAGGTATAACTTATGTAGCTAGCATAAATAGTACCCGATATATATGCGGGCATATCGGACATTTTTCGAAAAATGTCCCAAAATTACCCCAGTTTTTAACGACTTCATATAAATCGCAATTATAAAGGCCCCTAAAGAGCTAGGAAGCTAAATTTTTTTATATTTGGATGGCATGAGATTGTAGCTTTCTAACAAGGTATAACTTATGTAGCTAGCATAAATAGTACCCGATATATATGCGGGCATATCGGACATTTTTCGAAAAATGTCCCAAAATTACCCAAGTTTTTAACGACTTCATATAAATCGCAATTCTAAAGGCCCTTAAAGAGCTAGGAAGCTAAATTTTTTTATATTTGGATGGCATGAGATTGTAGCTTTCTAACAAGGTATAACTTATGTAGCTAGCATAAATAGTACCCGATATATATGCGGGTATATCGGACATTTTTCAAAAAATGTCCCAAAATTACCCCAGTTTTAAACGACTTCATATAAATCGCAATTATAAAGGCCCCTAAAGAGCTAGGAAGCTAAATTTTTTTATATTTGGATGGCATGAGATTGTAGCTTTCTAACAAGGTATAACTTATGTAGCTAGCATAAATAGTACCCGATATATATGCGGGTATATCGGACATTTTTCAAAAAATGTCCCAAAATTACCCCAGTTTTTAACGACTTCATATAAATCGCAATTTTAAAAGGCCCTAAAGAGCTAGGAAGCTAAATTTTTTTATATTTGGATGACATGAGATTGTAGCTTTCTAACAAGGTATAACTTATGTAGCTAGCATAAATAGTACCCGATATATATGCGGGTATATCGGACATTTTTCAAAAAATGTCCCAAAATTACCCCAGTTTTTAACGACTTCATATAAATCGCAATTTTAAAAGGCCCTAAAGAGCTAGGAAGCTAAATTTTTTTATATTTGGATGGCATGAGACTGTAGCTTTCTAACGAGGTATAACTTATGTAGCTAGCATAAATAGTACCCGATATATATGCGGGTATATCGGACATTTTTCAAAAAATGTCCCAAAATTACCCCAGTTTTTAACGACTTCATATAAATCGCAATTATAAAGGCCCCTAAAGAGCTAGGAAGCTAAATTTTTTTATATTTGGATGGCATGAGATTGTAGCTTTCTAACAAGGTATAACTTATGTAGCTAGCATAAATAGTACCCGATATATATGCGGGCATATCGGACATTTTTCGAAAAATGTCCCAAAATTACCCAAGTTTTTAACGACTTCATATAAATCGCAATTCTAAAGGCCCGTAAAGAGCTAGGAAGCTAAATTTTTTTATATTTGGATGGCATGAGATTGTAGCTTTCTAACAAGGTATAACTTATGTAGCTAGCATAAATAGTACCCGATATATATGCGGGCATATCGGACATTTTTCGAAAAATGTCCCAAAATTACCCCAGTTTTTAACGACTTCATATAAATCGCAATTATAAAGGCCCCTAAAGAGCTAGGAAGCTAAATTTTTTTATATTTGGATGGCATGAGATTGTAGCTTTCTAACAAGGTATAACTTATGTAGCTAGCATAAATAGTACCCGATATATATGCGGGCATATCGGACATTTTTCGAAAAATGTCCCAAAATTACCCAAGTTTTTAACGACTTCATATAAATCGCAATTCTAAAGGCCCCTAAAGAGCTAGGAAGCTAAATTTTTTTTATATTTGGATGACATGAGATTGTAGCTTTCTAACAAGGTATAACTTATGTAGCTAGCATAAATAGTACCCGATATATATGCGGGTATATCGGACATTTTTCAAAAAATGTCCCAAAATTACCCCAGTTTTTAACGACTTCATATAAATCGCAATTATAAAGGCCCCTAAAGAGCTAGGAAGCTACATTTTTTTATATTTGGATGGCATGAGATTGTAGCTTTCTAACAAGGTATAACTTATGTAGCTAGCATAAATAGTACCCGATATATATGCGGGTATATCGGACATTTTTCAAAAAATGTCCCAAAATTACCCCAGTTTTTAACGACTTCATATAAATCGCAATTTTAAAAGGCCCTAAAGAGCTAGGAAGCTAAATTTTTTTATATTTGGATGACATGAGATTGTAGCTTTCTAACAAGGTATAACTTATGTAGCTAGAATAAATAGTACCCGATATATATGCGGGTATATCGGACATTTTTCAAAAAATGTCCCAAAATTACCCCAGTTTTTAACGACTTCATATAAATCGCAATTTTAAAAGGCCCTAAAGAGCTAGGAAGCTAAATTTTTTTATATTTGGATGGCATGAGATTGTAGCTTTCTAACAAGGTATAACTTATGTAGCTAGCATAAATAGTACCCGATATATATGCGGGCATATCGGACATTTTTCGAAAAATGCCCCAAAATTACCCAAGTTTTTAACGACTTCATATAAATCGCAATTCTAAAGGCCCCTAAAGAGCCAGGAAGCTAAATTTTTTTATATTTGGATGGCATGAGATTGTAGCTTTCTAACAAGGTAAAACTTATGTAGCTAGCATAAATAGTATCCGATATATATGCGGGTATATCGGACATTTTTCAAAAAATGTCCCAAAATTACCCCAGTTTTTAACGACTTCATATAAATCGCAATTATAAAGGCCCCTAAAGAGCTAGGAAGCTACATTTTTTTATATTTGGATGGCATGAGATTGTAGCTTTCTAACAAGGTATAACTTATGTAGCTAGCATAAATAGTACCCGATATATATGCGGGTATATCGGACATTTTTCAAAAAATGTCCCAAAATTACCCCAGTTTTTAACGACTTCATATAAATCGCAATTTTAAAAGGCCCTAAAGAGCTAGGAAGCTAAATTTTTTTATATTTGGATGACATGAGATTGTAGCTTTCTAACAAGGTATAACTTATGTAGCTAGCATAAATAGTACCCGATATATATGCGGGTATATCGGACATTTTTCAAAAAATGTCCCAAAATTACCCCAGTTTTTAACGACTTCATATAAATCGCAATTTTAAAAGGCCCTAAAGAGCTAGGAAGCTAAATTTTTTTATATTTGGATGGCATGAGATTGTAGCTTTCTAACAAGGTATAACTTATGTAGCTAGCATAAATAGTACCCGATATATATGCGGGTATATCGGACATTTTTCAAAAAATGTCCCAAAATTACCCCAGTTTTTAACGACTTCATATAAATCGCAATTATAAAGGCCCCTAAAGAGCTAGGAAGCTACATTTTTTTATATTTGGATGGCATGAGATTGTAGCTTTCTAACAAAGTATAACTTATGTAGCTAGCATAAATAGTACCCGATATATATGCGGGTATATCGGACATTTTTCAAAAAATGTCCCAAAATTACCCCAGTTTTTAACGACTTCATATAAATCGCAATTTTAAAAGGCCCTAAAGAGCTAGGAAGCTAAATTTTTTTATATTTGGATGACATGAGATTGTAGCTTTCTAACAAGGTATAACTTATGTAGCTAGAATAAATAGTACCCGATATATATGCGGGTATATCGGACATTTTTCAAAAAATGTCCCAAAATTACCCCAGTTTTTAACGACTTCATATAAATCGCAATTTTAAAAGGCCCTAAAGAGCTAGGAAGCTAAATTTTTTTATATTTGGATGGCATGAGATTGTAGCTTTCTAACAAGGTATAACTTATGTAGCTAGCATAAATAGTACCCGATATATATGCGGGCATATCGGACATTTTTCGAAAAATGCCCCAAAATTACCCAAGTTTTTAACGACTTCATATAAATCGCAATTCTAAAGGCCCCTAAAGAGCTAGGAAGCTAAATTTTTTTATATTTGGATGGCATGAGATTGTAGCTTTCTAACAAGGTAAAACTTATGTAGCTAGCATAAATAGTATCCGATATATATGCGGGTATATCGGACATTTTTCAAAAAATGTCCCAAAATTACCCCAGTTTTTAACGACTTCATATAAATCGCAATTATAAAGGCCCCTAAAGAGCTAGGAAGCTACATTTTTTTATATTTGGATGGCATGAGATTGTAGCTTTCTAACAAGGTATAACTTATGTAGCTAGCATAAATAGTACCCGATATATATGCGGGTATATCGGACATTTTTCAAAAAATGTCCCAAAATTACCCCAGTTTTTAACGACTTCATATAAATCGCAATTTTAAAAGGCCCTAAAGAGCTAGGAAGCTAAATTTTTTTATATTTGGATGACATGAGATTGTAGCTTTCTAACAAGGTATAACTTATGTAGCTAGCATAAATAGTACCCGATATATATGCGGGTATATCGGACATTTTTCAAAAAATGTCCCAAAATTACCCCAGTTTTTAACGACTTCATATAAATCGCAATTTTAAAAGGCCCTAAAGAGCTAGGAAGCTAAATTTTTTTATATTTGGATGGCATGAGATTGTAGCTTTCTAACAAGGTATAACTTATGTAGCTAGCATAAATAGTACCCGATATATATGCGGGTATATCGGACATTTTTCAAAAAATGTCCCAAAATTACCCCAGTTTTTAACGACTTCATATAAATCGCAATTATAAAGGCCCCTAAAGAGCTAGGAAGCTACATTTTTTTATATTTGGATGGCATGAGATTGTAGCTTTCTAACAAAGTATAACTTATGTAGCTAGCATAAATAGTACCCGATATATATGCGGGTATATCGGACATTTTTCAAAAAATGTCCCAAAATTACCCCAGTTTTTAACGACTTCATATAAATCGCAATTTTAAAAGGCCCTAAAGAGCTAGGAAGCTAAATTTTTTTATATTTGGATGACATGAGATTGTAGCTTTCTAACAAGGTATAACTTATGTAGCTAGAATAAATAGTACCCGATATATATGCGGGTATATCGGACATTTTTCAAAAAATGTCCCAAAATTACCCCAGTTTTTAACGACTTCATATAAATCGCAATTTTAAAAGGCCCTAAAGAGCTAGGAAGCTAAATTTTTTTATATTTGGATGGCATGAGATTGTAGCTTTCTAACAAGGTATAACTTATGTAGCTAGCATAAATAGTACCCGATATATATGCGGGCATATCGGACATTTTTCGAAAAATGTCCCAAAATTACCCAAGTTTTTAACGACTTCATATAAATCGCAATTCTAAAGGCCCCTAAAGAGCTAGGAAGCTAAATTTTTTTATATTTGGATGGCATGAGATTGTAGCTTTCTAACAAGGTATAACTTATGTAGCTAGCATAAATAGTATCCGATATATATGCGGGTATATCGGACATTTTTCAAAAAATGTCCCAAAATTACCCCAGTTTTTAACGACTTCATATAAATCGCAATTTTAAAAGGCCCTAAAGAGCTAGGAAGCTAAATTTTTTTATATTTGGATGGCATGAGATTGTAGCTTTCTAACAAGGTATAACTTATGTAGCTAGCATAAATAGTACCCGATATATATGCGGGTATATCGGACATTTTTCAAAAAATGTCCCAAAATTACCCCAGTTTTTAACGACTTCATATAAATCGCAATTATAAAGGCCCCTAAAGAGCTAGGAAGCTAAATTTTTTTATATTTGGATGGCATGAGATTGTAGCTTTCTAACAAGGTATAACTTATGTAGCTAGAATAAATAGTACCCGATATATATGCGGGTATATCGGACATTTTTCAAAAAATGTCCCAAAATTACCCCAGTTTTTAACGACTTCATATAAATCGCAATTTTAAAAGGCCCTAAAGAGCTAGGAAGCTAAATTTTTTTATATTTGGATGGCATGAGATTGTAGCTTTCTAACAAGGTATAACTTATGTAGCTAGCATAAATAGTACCCGATATATATGCGGGCATATCGGACATTTTTCGAAAAATGCCCCAAAATTACCCAAGTTTTTAACGACTTCATATAAATCGCAATTCTAAAGGCCCCTAAAGAGCTAGGAAGCTAAATTTTTTTATATTTGGATGGCATGAGATTGTAGCTTTCTAACAAGGTAAAACTTATGTAGCTAGCATAAATAGTATCCGATATATATGCGGGTATATCGGACATTTTTCAAAAAATGTCCCAAAATTACCCCAGTTTTTAACGACTTCATATAAATCGCAATTATAAAGGCCCCTAAAGAGCTAGGAAGCTACATTTTTTTATATTTGGATGGCATGAGATTGTAGCTTTCTAACAAGGTATAACTTATGTAGCTAGCATAAATAGTACCCGATATATATGCGGGTATATCGGACATTTTTCAAAAAATGTCCCAAAATTACCCCAGTTTTTAACGACTTCATATAAATCGCAATTTAAAAGGCCCTAAAGAGCTAGGAAGCTAAATTTTTTTATATTTGGATGACATGAGATTGTAGCTTTCTAACAAGGTATAACTTATGTAGCTAGCATAAATAGTACCCGATATATATGCGGGTATATCGGACATTTTTCAAAAAATGTCCCAAAATTACCCCAGTTTTTAACGACTTCATATAAATCGCAATTTTAAAAGGCCCTAAAGAGCTAGGAAGCTAAATTTTTTTATATTTGGATGGCATGAGATTGTAGCTTTCTAACAAGGTATAACTTATGTAGCTAGCATAAATAGTACCCGATATATATGCGGGTATATCGGACATTTTTCAAAAAATGTCCCAAAATTACCCCAGTTTTTAACGACTTCATATAAATCGCAATTATAAAGGCCCCTAAAGAGCTAGGAAGCTACATTTTTTTATATTTGGATGGCATGAGATTGTAGCTTTCTAACAAAGTATAACTTATGTAGCTAGCATAAATAGTACCCGATATATATGCGGGTATATCGGACATTTTTCAAAAAAATGTCCCAAAATTACCCCAGTTTTTAACGACTTCATATAAATCGCAATTTTAAAAGGCCCTAAAGAGCTAGGAAGCTAAATTTTTTTATATTTGGATGACATGAGATTGTAGCTTTCTAACAAGGTATAACTTATGTAGCTAGAATAAATAGTACCCGATATATATGCGGGTATATCGGACATTTTTCAAAAAATGTCCCAAAATTACCCCAGTTTTTAACGACTTCATATAAATCGCAATTTTAAAAGGCCCTAAAGAGCTAGGAAGCTAAATTTTTTTATATTTGGATGGCATGAGATTGTAGCTTTCTAACAAGGTATAACTTATGTAGCTAGCATAAATAGTACCCGATATATATGCGGGCATATCGGACATTTTTCGAAAAATGTCCCAAAATTACCCAAGTTTTTAACGACTTCATATAAATCGCAATTCTAAAGGCCCCTAAAGAGCTAGGAAGCTAAATTTTTTTATATTTGGATGGCATGAGATTGTAGCTTTCTAACAAGGTATAACTTATGTAGCTAGCATAAATAGTATCCGATATATATGCGGGTATATCGGACATTTTTCAAAAAATGTCCAAAATTACCCCAGTTTTTAACGACTTCATATAAATCGCAATTTTAAAAGGCCCTAAAGAGCTAGGAAGCTAAATTTTTTTATATTTGGATGGCATGAGATTGTAGCTTTCTAACAAGGTATAACTTATGTAGCTAGCATAAATAGTACCCGATATATATGCGGGTATATCGGACATTTTTCAAAAAATGTCCCAAAATTACCCCAGTTTTTAACGACTTCATATAAATCGCAATTATAAAGGCCCCTAAAGAGCTAGGAAGCTAAATTTTTTTATATTTGGATGGCATGAGATTGTAGCTTTCTAACAAGGTATAACTTATGTAGCTAGCATAAATAGTACCCGATATATATGCGGGCATATCGGACATTTTTCGAAAAATGTCCCAAAATTACCCAAGTTTTTAACGACTTCATATAAATCGCAATTCTAAAGGCCCCTAAAGAGCTAGGAAGCTAAATTTTTTTATATTTGGATGGCATGAGATTGTAGCTTTCTAACAAGGTATAACTTATGTAGCTAGCATAAATAGTACCCGATATATATGCGGGTATATCGGACATTTTCAAAAAATGTCCCAAAATTACCCAAGTTTTTAACGACTTCATATAAATCGCAATTTTAAAAGGCCCTAAAGAGCTAGGAAGCTAAATTTTTTTATATTTGGATGACATGAGATTGTAGCTTTCTAACAAGGTATAACTTATGTAGCTAGAATAAATAGTACCCGATATATATGCGGTATATCGGACATTTTTCAAAAAATGTCCCAAAATTACCCCAGTTTTTAACGACTTCATATAAATCGCAATTTTAAAAGGCCCTAAAGAGCTAGGAAGCTAAATTTTTTTATATTTGGATGACATGAGATTGTAGCTTTCTAACAAGGTATAACTTATGTAGCTAGCATAAATAGTACCCGATATATATGCGGGTATATCGGACATTTTTCAAAAAATGTCCCAAAATTACCCCAGTTTTTAACGACTTCATATAAATCGCAATTATAAAGGCCCCTAAAGAGCTAGGAAGCTACATTTTTTTATATTTGGATGGCATGAGATTGTAGCTTTCTAACAAGGTATAACTTATGTAGCTAGCATAAATAGTACCCGATATATATGCGGGTATATCGGACATTTTTCAAAAAATGTCCCAAAATTACCCCAGTTTTTAACGACTTCATATAAATCGCAATTTTAAAAGGCCCTAAAGAGCTAGGAAGCTAAATTTTTTTATATTTGGATGACATGAGATTGTAGCTTTCTAACAAGGTATAACTTATGTAGCTAGCATAAATAGTACCCGATATATATGCGGGTATATCGGACATTTTTCAAAAAATGTCCCAAAATTACCCCAGTTTTTAACGACTTCATATAAATCGCAATTTTAAAAGGCCCTAAAGAGCTAGGAAGCTAAATTTTTTTTTTTATATTTGGATGACATGAGATTGTAGCTTTCTAACAAGGTATAACTTATGTAGCTAGAATAAATAGTACCCGATATATATGCGGGTATATCGGACATTTTTCAAAAAATGTCCCAAAATTACCCCAGTTTTTAACGACTTCATATAAATCGCAATTTTAAAAGGCCCTAAAGAGCTAGGAAGCTAAATTTTTTTATATTTGGATGGCATGAGATTGTAGCTTTCTAACAAGGTATAACTTATGTAGCTAGCATAAATAGTACCCGATATATATGCGGGTATATCGGACATTTTTCAAAAAATGTCCCAAAATTACCCCAGTTTTTAACGACTTCATATAAATCGCAATTATAAAGGCCCCTAAAGAGCTAGGAAGCTAAATTTTTTTATATTTGGATGGCATGAGATTGTAGCTTTCTAACAAGGTATAACTTATGTAGCTAGCATAAATAGTACCCGATATATATGCGGGTATATCGGACATTTTTCAAAAAATGTCCCAAAATTACCCAAGTTTTTAACGACTTCATATAAATCGCAATTCTAAAGGCCCCTAAAGAGCTAGGAAGCTAAATTTTTTTATATTTGGATGGCATGAGATTGTAGCTTTCTAACAAGGTATAACTTATGTAGCTAGCATAAATAGTACCCGATATATATGCGGGCATATCGGACATTTTTCGAAAAATGTCCCAAAATTACCCAAGTTTTTAACGACTTCATATAAATCGCAATTCTAAAGGCCCCTAAAGAGCTAGGAAGCTAAATTTTTTTATATTTGGATGGCATGAGATTGTAGCTTTCTAACAAGGTATAACTTATGTAGCTAGCATAAATAGTACCCGATATATATGCGGGCATATCGGACATTTTTCGAAAA
Source organism: Calliphora vicina (assembly GCF_958450345.1). Lineage (NCBI taxonomy): Eukaryota > Metazoa > Arthropoda > Insecta > Diptera > Calliphoridae > Calliphora > Calliphora vicina. Next base: position 25,935 of record NW_027052641.1, read on the forward strand.
ATGTCCCAAAATTACCCCAGTTTTTAACGACTTCATATAAATCGCAATTATAAAGGCCCCTAAAGAGCTAGGAAGCTAAATTTTTTTATATTTGGATGGCATGAGATTGTAGCTTTCTAACAAGGTATAACTTATGTAGCTAGCATAAATAGTACCCGATATATATGCGGGCATATCGGACATTTTTCGAAAAATGTCCCAAAATTACCCAAGTTTTTAACGACTTCATATAAATCGCAATTCTAAAGGCCCCTAAAGAGCTAGGAAGCTAAATTTTTTTTATATTTGGATGACATGAGATTGTAGCTTTCTAACAAGGTATAACTTATGTAGCTAGCATAAATAGTACCCGATATATATGCGGGTATATCGGACATTTTTCAAAAAATGTCCCAAAATTACCCCAGTTTTTAACGACTTCATATAAATCGCAATTTTAAAAGGCCCTAAAGAGCTAGGAAGCTAAATTGTAAGTGGATGACATGAGATTGTAGCTTTCTAACAAGGTATAACTTATGTAGCTAGAATAAATAGTACCCGATATATATGCGGGTATATCGGACATTTTTCAAAAATGTCCCAAAATTACCCCAGTTTTTAACGACTTCATATAAATCGCAATTTTAAAAGGCCCTAAAGAGCTAGGAAGCTAAATTTTTTTATATTTGGATGGCATGAGATTGTAGCTTTCTAACAAGGTATAACTTATGTAGCTAGCATAAATAGTACCCGATATATATGCGGGTATATCGGACATTTTTCAAAAAATGTCCCAAAATTACCCCAGTTTTTAACGACTTCATATAAATCGCAATTATAAAGGCCCCTAAAGAGCTAGGAAGCTAAATTTTTTTATATTTGGATGGCATGAGATTGTAGCTTTCTAACAAGGTATAACTTATGTAGCTAGCATAAATAGTACCCGATATATATGCGGGTATATCGGACATTTTTCAAAAAATGTCCCAAAATTACCCAAGTTTTTAACGACTTCATATAAATCGCAATTCTAAAGGCCCCTAAAGAGCTAGGAAGCTAAATTTTTTTATATTTGGATGGCATGAGATTGTAGCTTTCTAACAAGGTATAACTTATGTAGCTAGCATAAATAGTACCCGATATATATGCGGGCATATCGGACATTTTTCGAAAAATGTCCCAAAATTACCCAAGTTTTTAACGACTTCATATAAATCGCAATTCTAAAGGCCCCTAAAGAGCTAGGAAGCTAAATTTTTTTATATTTGGATGGCATGAGATTGTAGCTTTCTAACAAGGTATAACTTATGTAGCTAGCATAAATAGTACCCGATATATATGCGGGCATATCGGACATTTTTCGAAAAATGTCCCAAAATTACCCCAGTTTTTAACGACTTCATATAAATCGCAATTATAAAGGCCCCTAAAGAGCTAGGAAGCTAAATTTTATTATATTTGGATGGCATGAGATTGTAGCTTTCTAACAAGGTATAACTTATGTAGCTAGCATAAATAGTACCCGATATATATGCGGGCATATCGGACATTTTTCGAAAAATGTCCCAAAATTACCCAAGTTTTTAACGACTTCATATAAATCGCAATTCTAAAGGCCCCTAAAGAGCTAGGAAGCTAAATTTTTTTTATATTTGGATGACATGAGATTGTAGCTTTCTAACAAGGTATAACTTATGTAGCTAGCATAAATAGTACCCGATATATATGCGGGTATATCGGACATTTTTCAAAAAATGTCCCAAAATTACCCCAGTTTTTAACGACTTCATATAAATCGCAATTTTAAAAGGCCCTAAAGAGCTAAGAAGCTAAATTTTTTTATATTTGGATGACATGAGATTGTAGCTTTCTAACAAGGTATAACTTATGTAGCTAGCATAAATAGTACCCGATATATATGCGGGTATATCGGACATTTTTCAAAAAATGTCTCAAAATTACCCCAGTTTTTAACGACTTCATATAAATCGCAATTTTAAAAGGCCCTAAAGAGCTAGGAAGCTAAATTTTTTTATATTTGGATGACATGAGATTGTAGCTTTCTAACAAGGTATAACTTATGTAGCTAGCATAAATAGTACCCGATATATATGCGGGTATATCGGACATTTTTCAAAAAATGTCCCAAAATTACCCCAGTTTTTAACGACTTCATATAAATCGCAATTTTAAAAGGCCCTAAAGAGCTAGGAAGCTAAATTTTTTTATATTTGGATGGCATGAGATTGTAGCTTTCTAACAAGGTATAACTTATGTAGCTAGCATAAATAGTACCCGATATATATGCGGGCATATCGGACATTTTTCGAAAAATGTCCCAAAATTACCCAAGTTTTTAACGACTTCATATAAATCGCAATTTTAAAAGGCCCTAAAGAGCTAGGAAGCTAAATTTTTTTATATTTGGATGGCATGAGATTGTAGCTTTCTAACAAGGTATAACTTATGTAGCTAGCATAAATAGTACCCGATATATATGCGGGTATATCGGACATTTTTCAAAAAATGTCCCAAAATTACCCCAGTTTTTAACGACTTCATATAAATCGCAATTATAAAGGCCCCTAAAGAGCTAGGAAGCTAAATTTTTTTATATTTGGATGGCATGAGATTGTAGCTTTCTAACAAGGTATAACTTATGTAGCTAGCATAAATAGTACCCGATATATATGCGGGTATATCGGACATTTTTCAAAAAATGTCCCAAAATTACCCAAGTTTTTAACGACTTCATATAAATCGCAATTCTAAAGGCCCCTAAAGAGCTAGGAAGCTAAATTTTTTTATATTTGGATGGCATGAGATTGTAGCTTTCTAACAAGGTATAACTTATGTAGCTAGCATAAATAGTACCCGATATATATGCGGGCATATCGGACATTTTTCGAAAAATGTCCCAAAATTACCCAAGTTTTTAACGACTTCATATAAATCGCAATTCTAAAGGCCCCTAAAGAGCTAGGAAGCTAAATTTTTTTATATTTGGATGGCATGAGATTGTAGCTTTCTAACAAGGTATAACTTATGTAGCTAGCATAAATAGTACCCGATATATATGCGGGCATATCGGACATTTTTCGAAAAATGTCCCAAAATTACCCCAGTTTTTAACGACTTCATATAAATCGCAATTATAAAGGCCCCTAAAGAGCTAGGAAGCTAAATTTTATTATATTTGGATGGCATGAGATTGTAGCTTTCTAACAAGGTATAACTTATGTAGCTAGCATAAATAGTACCCGATATATATGCGGGCATATCGGACATTTTTCGAAAAATGTCCCAAAATTACCCAAGTTTTTAACGACTTCATATAAATCGCAATTCTAAAGGCCCCTAAAGAGCTAGGAAGCTAAATTTTTTTTATATTTGGATGACATGAGATTGTAGCTTTCTAACAAGGTATAACTTATGTAGCTAGCATAAATAGTACCCGATATATATGCGGGTATATCGGACATTTTTCAAAAAATGTCCCAAAATTACCCCAGTTTTTAACGACTTCATATAAATCGCAATTTTAAAAGGCCCTAAAGAGCTAAGAAGCTAAATTTTTTTATATTTGGATGACATGAGATTGTAGCTTTCTAACAAGGTATAACTTATGTAGCTAGCATAAATAGTACCCGATATATATGCGGGTATATCGGACATTTTTCAAAAAATGTCTCAAAATTACCCCAGTTTTTAACGACTTCATATAAATCGCAATTTTAAAAGGCCCTAAAGAGCTAGGAAGCTAAATTTTTTTATATTTGGATGACATGAGATTGTAGCTTTCTAACAAGGTATAACTTATGTAGCTAGCATAAATAGTACCCGATATATATGCGGGTATATCGGACATTTTTCAAAAAATGTCCCAAAATTACCCCAGTTTTTAACGACTTCATATAAATCGCAATTTTAAAAGGCCCTAAAGAGCTAGGAAGCTAAATTTTTTTATATTTGGATGGCATGAGATTGTAGCTTTCTAACAAGGTATAACTTATGTAGCTAGCATAAATAGTACCCGATATATATGCGGGCATATCGGACATTTTTCGAAAAATGTCCCAAAATTACCCAAGTTTTTAACGACTTCATATAAATCGCAATTTTAAAAGGCCCTAAAGAGCTAGGAAGCTAAATTTTTTTATATTTGGATGGCATGAGATTGTAGCTTTCTAACAAGGTATAACTTATGTAGCTAGCATAAATAGTACCCGATATATATGCGGGTATATCGGACATTTTTCAAAAAATGTCCCAAAATTACCCCAGTTTTTAACGACTTCATATAAATCGCAAGGTATAACTTATGTTGCTAGCATAAATAGTACCCGATATATATGCGGGCATATCGGACATTTTTCGAAAAATGTCCCAAAATTACCCAAGTTTTTAACGACTTCATATAAATCGCAATTCTAAAGGCCCCTAAAGAGCTAGGAAGCTAAATTTTTTTATATTTGGATGGCATGAGATTGTAGCTTTCTAACAAGGTATAACTTATGTAGCTAGCATAAATAGTACCCGATATATATGCGGGTATATCGGACATTTTGCAAAAAATGTCCCAAAATTACCCCAGTTTTTAACGACTTCATATAAATCGCAATTATAAAGGCCCCTAAAGAGCTAGGAAGCTACATTTTTTTATATTTGGATGGCATGAGATTGTAGCTTTCTAACAAGGTATAACTTATGTAGCTAGCATAAATAGTACCCGATATATATGCGGGTATATCGGACATTTTTCAAAAAATGTCCCAAAATTACCCCAGTTTTTAACGACTTCATATAAATCGCAATTATAAAGGCCCCTAAAGAGCTAGGAAGCTAAATTTTTTTATATTTGGATGGCATGAGATTGTAGCTTTCTAACAAGGTATAACTTATGTAGCTAGCATAATTAGTACCCGATATATATGCGGGTATATCGGACATTTTTCAAAAAATGTCCCAAAATTACCCCAGTTTTTAACGACTTCATATAAATCGCAATTTTAAAAGGCCCTAAAGAGCTAGGAAGCTAAATTTTTTTATATTTGGATGACATGAGATTGTAGCTTTCTAACAAGGTATAACTTATGTAGCTAGCATAAATAGTACCCGATATATATGCGGGTATATCGGACATTTTTCAAAAAATGTCCCAAAATTACCCCAGTTTTAACGACTTCATATAAATCGCAATTTTAAAAGGCCCTAAAGAGCTAGGAAGCTAAATTTTTTTATATTTGGATGGCATGAGATTGTAGCTTTCTAACAAGGTATAACTTATGTAGCTAGCATAAATAGTACCCGATATATATGCGGGTATATCGGACATTTTTCAAAAAATGTCCCAAAATTACCCCAGTTTTTAACGACTTCATATAAATCGCAATTATAAAGGCCCCTAAAGAGCTAGGAAGCTAAATTTTTTTATATTTGGATGGCATGAGATTGTAGCTTTCTAACAAGGTATAACTTATGTAGCTAGCATAAATAGTACCCGATATATATGCGGGCATATCGGACATTTTTCGAAAAATGTCCCAAAATTACCCAAGTTTTTAACGACTTCATATAAATCGCAATTCTAAAGGCCCCTAAAGAGCTAGGAAGCTAAATTTTTTTATATTTGGATGGCATGAGATTGTAGCTTTCTAACAAGGTATAACTTATGTAGCTAGCATAAATAGTACCCGATATATATGCGGGTATATCGGACATTTTTCAAAAAATGTCCCAAAATTACCCCAGTTTTTAACGACTTCATATAAATCGCAATTTTAAAAGGCCCTAAAGAGCTAGGAAGCTAAATTTTTTTATATTTGGATGGCATGAGATTGTAGCTTTCTAACAAGGTATAACTTATGTAGCTAGCATAAATAGTACCCGATATATATGCGGGCATATCGGACATTTTTCGAAAAATGTCCCAAAATTACCCAAGTTTTTAACGACTTCATATAAATCGCAATTTTAAAAGGCCCTAAAGAGCTAGGAAGCTAAATTTTTTTATATTTGGATGGCATGAGATTGTAGCTTTCTAACAAGGTATAACTTATGTAGCTAGCATAAATAGTACCCGATATATATGCGGGTATATCGGACATTTTTCAAAAAATGTCCCAAAATTACCCCAGTTTTTAACGACTTCATATAAATCGCAATTTTAAAAGGCCCTAAAGAGCTAGGAAGCTAAATTTTTTTATATTTGGATGGCATGAGATTGTAGCTTTCTAACAAGGTATAACTTATGTAGCTAGCATAAATAGTACCCGATATATATGCGGGTATATCGGACATTTTTCAAAAAATGTCCCAAAATTACCCCAGTTTTTAACGACTTCATATAAATCGCAATTATAAAGGCCCCTAAAGAGCTAGGAAGCTAAATTTTTTTATATTTGGATGGCATGAGATTGTAGCTTTCTAACAAGGTATAACTTATGTAGCTAGCATAAATAGTACCCGATATATATGCGGGCATATCGGACATTTTTCGAAAAATGTCCCAAAATTACCCAAGTTTTTAACGACTTCATATAAATCGCAATTCTAAAGGCCCCTAAAGAGCTAGGAAGCTAAATTTTTTTATATTTGGATGGCATGAGATTGTAGCTTTCTAACAAGGTATAACTTATGTAGCTAGCATAAATAGTACCCGATATATATGCGGGCATATCGGACATTTTTCGAAAAATGTCCCAAAATTACCCAAGTTTTTAACGACTTCATATAAATCGCAATTCTAAAGGCCCCTAAAGAGCTAGGAAGCTAAATTTTTTTTATATTTGGATGACATGAGATTGTAGCTTTCTAACAAGGTATAACTTATGTAGCTAGCATAAATAGTACCCGATATATATGCGGGTATATCGGACATTTTTCAAAAAATGTCTCAAAATTACCCCAGTTTTTAACGACTTCATATAAATCGCAATTTTAAAAGGCCCTAAAGAGCTAGGAAGCTAAATTTTTTTATATTTGGATGACATGAGATTGTAGCTTTCTAACAAGGTATAACTTATGTAGCTAGCATAAATAGTACCCGATATATATGCGGGTATATCGGACATTTTTCAAAAAATGTCCCAAAATTACCCCAGTTTTTAACGACTTCATATAAATCGCAATTTTAAAAGGCCCTAAAGAGCTAGGAAGCTAAATTTTTTTATATTTGGATGGCATGAGATTGTAGCTTTCTAACAAGGTATAACTTATGTAGCTAGCATAAATAGTACCCGATATATATGCGGGTATATCGGACATTTTTCAAAAAATGTCCCAAAATTACCCCAGTTTTAACGACTTCATATAAATCGCAATTTAAAAGGCCCTAAAGAGCTAGGAAGCTAAATTTTTTTATATTTGGATGGCATGAGATTGTAGCTTTCTAACAAGGTATAACTTATGTAGCTAGCATAAATAGTACCCGATATATATGCGGGTATATCGGACATTTTTCAAAAAATGTCCCAAAATTACCCCAGTTTTTAACGACTTCATATAAATCGCAATTATAAAGGCCCCTAAAGAGCTAGGAAGCTAAATTTTTTTATATTTGGATGGCATGAGATTGTAGCTTTCTAACAAGGTATAACTTATGTAGCTAGCATAAATAGTACCCGATATATATGCGGGCATATCGGACATTTTTCGAAAAATGTCCCAAAATTACCCAAGTTTTTAACGACTTCATATAAATCGCAATTCTAAAGGCCCCTAAAGAGCTAGGAAGCTAAATTTTTTTATATTTGGATGGCATGAGATTGTAGCTTTCTAACAAGGTATAACTTATGTAGCTAGCATAAATAGTACCCGATATATATGCGGGTATATCGGACATTTTTCAAAAAATGTCCCAAAATTACCCCAGTTTTTAACGACTTCATATAAATCGCAATTTTAAAAGGCCCTAAAGAGCTAGGAAGCTAAATTTTTTTATATTTGGATGGCATGAGATTGTAGCTTTCTAACAAGGTATAACTTATGTAGCTAGCATAAATAGTACCCGATATATATGCGGGCATATCGGACATTTTTCGAAAAATGTCCCAAAATTACCCAAGTTTTTAACGACTTCATATAAATCGCAATTTTAAAAGGCCCTAAAGAGCTAGGAAGCTAAATTTTTTTATATTTGGATGGCATGAGATTGTAGCTTTCTAACAAGGTATAACTTATGTAGCTAGCATAAATAGTACCCGATATATATGCGGGTATATCGGACATTTTTCAAAAAATGTCCCAAAATTACCCCAGTTTTTAACGACTTCATATAAATCGCAATTTTAAAAGGCCCTAAAGAGCTAGGAAGCTAAATTTTTTTATATTTGGATGGCATGAGATTGTAGCTTTCTAACAAGGTATAACTTATGTAGCTAGCATAAATAGTACCCGATATATATGCGGGTATATCGGACATTTTTCAAAAAATGTCCCAAAATTACCCCAGTTTTTAACGACTTCATATAAATCGCAATTATAAAGGCCCCTAAAGAGCTAGGAAGCTAAATTTTTTTATATTTGGATGGCATGAGATTGTAGCTTTCTAACAAGGTATAACTTATGTAGCTAGCATAAATAGTACCCGATATATATGCGGGCATATCGGACATTTTTCGAAAAATGTCCCAAAATTACCCAAGTTTTTAACGACTTCATATAAATCGCAATTCTAAAGGCCCCTAAAGAGCTAGGAAGCTAAATTTTTTTATATTTGGATGGCATGAGATTGTAGCTTTCTAACAAGGTATAACTTATGTAGCTAGCATAAATAGTACCCGATATATATGCGGGCATATCGGACATTTTTCGAAAAATGTCCCAAAATTACCCAAGTTTTTAACGACTTCATATAAATCGCAATTCTAAAGGCCCCTAAAGAGCTAGGAAGCTAAATTTTTTTTATATTTGGATGACATGAGATTGTAGCTTTCTAACAAGGTATAACTTATGTAGCTAGCATAAATAGTACCCGATATATATGCGGGTATATCGGACATTTTTCAAAAAATGTCTCAAAATTACCCCAGTTTTTAACGACTTCATATAAATCGCAATTTTAAAAGGCCCTAAAGAGCTAGGAAGCTAAATTTTTTTATATTTGGATGACATGAGATTGTAGCTTTCTAACAAGGTATAACTTATGTAGCTAGCATAAATAGTACCCGATATATATGCGGGTATATCGGACATTTTTCAAAAAATGTCCCAAAATTACCCCAGTTTTTAACGACTTCATATAAATCGCAATTTTAAAAGGCCCTAAAGAGCTAGGAAGCTAAATTTTTTTATATTTGGATGGCATGAGATTGTAGCTTTCTAACAAGGTATAACTTATGTAGCTAGCATAAATAGTACCCGATATATATGCGGGTATATCGGACATTTTTCAAAAAATGTCCCAAAATTACCCCAGTTTTTAACGACTTCATATAAATCGCAATTTTAAAAGGCCCTAAAGAGCTAGGAAGCTAAATTTTTTTATATTTGGATGGCATGAGATTGTAGCTTTCTAACAAGGTATAACTTATGTAGCTAGCATAAATAGTACCCGATATATATGCGGGCATATCGGACATTTTTCGAAAAATGTCCCAAAATTACCCAAGTTTTTAACGACTTCATATAAATCGCAATTTTAAAAGGCCCTAAAGAGCTAGGAAGCTAAATTTTTTTATATTTGGATGGCATGAGATTGTAGCTTTCTAACAAGGTATAACTTATGTAGCTAGCATAAATAGTACCCGATATATATGCGGGTATATCGGACATTTTTCAAAAAATGTCCCAAAATTACCCCAGTTTTTAACGACTTCATATAAATCGCAATTTTAAAAGGCCCTAAAGAGCTAGGAAGCTAAATTTTTTTATATTTGGATGGCATGAGATTGTAGCTTTCTAACAAGGTATAACTTATGTAGCTAGCATAAATAGTACCCGATATATATGCGGGTATATCGGACATTTTTCAAAAAATGTCCCAAAATTACCCCAGTTTTTAACGACTTCATATAAATCGCAATTATAAAGGCCCCTAAAGAGCTAGGAAGCTAAATTTTTTTATATTTGGATGGCATGAGATTGTAGCTTTCTAACAAGGTATAACTTATGTAGCTAGCATAAATAGTACCCGATATATATGCGGGCATATCGGACATTTTTCGAAAAATGTCCCAAAATTACCCAAGTTTTTAACGACTTCATATAAATCGCAATTCTAAAGGCCCCTAAAGAGCTAGGAAGCTAAGTTTTTTTATATTTGGATGGCATGAGATTGTAGCTTTCTAACAAGGTATAACTTATGTAGCTAGCATAAATAGTACCCGATATATATGCGGGCATATCGGACATTTTTCGAAAAATGTCCCAAAATTACCCCAGTTTTTAACGACTTCATATAAATCGCAATTATAAAGGCCCCTAAAGAGCTAGGAAGCTAAATTTTTTTATATTTGGATGGCATGAGATTGTAGCTTTCTAACAAGGTATAACTTATGTAGCTAGCATAAATAGTACCCGATATATATGCGGGCATATCGGACATTTTTCGAAAAATGTCCCAAAATTACCCAAGTTTTTAACGACTTCATATAAATCGCAATTCTAAAGGCCCCTAAAGAGCTAGGAAGCTAAATTTTTTTTATATTTGGATGACATGAGATTGTAGCTTTCTAACAAGGTATAACTTATGTAGCTAGCATAAATAGTACCCGATATATATGCGGGTATATCGGACATTTTTCAAAAAATGTCTCAAAATTACCCCAGTTTTTAACGACTTCATATAAATCGCAATTTTAAAAGGCCCTAAAGAGCTAGGAAGCTAAATTTTTTTATATTTGGATGACATGAGATTGTAGCTTTCTAACAAGGTATAACTTATGTAGCTAGCATAAATAGTACCCGATATATATGCGGGTATATCGGACATTTTTCAAAAAATGTCCCAAAATTACCCCAGTTTTTAACGACTTCATATAAATCGCAATTTTAAAAGGCCCTAAAGAGCTAGGAAGCTAAATTTTTTTATATTTGGATGGCATGAGATTGTAGCTTTCTAACAATGTATAACTTATGTAGCTAGCATAAATAGTACCCGATATATATGCGGGCATATCGGACATTTTTCGAAAAATGTCCCAAAATTACCCAAGTTTTTAACGACTTCATATAAATCGCAATTTTAAAAGGCCCTAAAGAGCTAGGAAGCTAAATTTTTTTATATTTGGATGGCATGAGATTGTAGCTTTCTAACAAGGTATAACTTATGTAGCTAGCATAAATAGTACCCGATATATATGCGGGTATATCGGACATTTTTCAAAAAATGTCCCAAAATTACCCCAGTTTTTAACGACTTCATATAAATCGCAATTATAAAGGCCCCTAAAGAGCTAGGAAGCTAAATTTTTTTATATTTGGATGGCATGAGATTGTAGCTTTCTAACAAGGTATAACTTATGTAGCTAGCATAAATAGTACCCGATATATATGCGGGCATATCGGACATTTTTCGAAAAATGTCCCAAAATTACCCAAGTTTTTAACGACTTCATATAAATCGCAATTCTAAAGGCCCCTAAAGAGCTAGGAAGCTAAATTTTTTTATATTTGGATGGCATGAGATTGTAGCTTTCTAACAAGGTATAACTTATGTAGCTAGCATAAATAGTACCCGATATATATGCGGGCATATCGGACATTTTTCGAAAAATGTCCCAAAATTACCCAAGTTTTTAACGACTTCATATAAATCGCAATTCTAAAGGCCCCTAAAGAGCTAGGAAGCTAAATTTTTTTTATATTTGGATGACATGAGATTGTAGCTTTCTAACAAGGTATAACTTATGTAGCTAGCATAAATAGTACCCGATATATATGCGGGTATATCGGACATTTTTCAAAAAATGTCCCAAAATTACCCCAGTTTTTAACGACTTCATATAAATCGCAATTTTAAAAGGCCCTAAAGAGCTAGGAAGCTAAATTTTTTTATATTTGGATGACATGAGATTGTAGCTTTCTAACAAGGTATAACTTATGTAGCTACCATAAATAGTACCCGATATATATGCGGGTATATCGGACATTTTTCAAAAAATGTCTCAAAATTACCCCAGTTTTTAACGACTTCATATAAATCGCAATTTTAAAAGGCCCTAAAGAGCTAGGAAGCTAAATTTGTTTATATTTGGATGACATGAGATTGTAGCTTTCTAGCAAGGTATAACTTATGTAGCTAGCATAAATAGTACCCGATATATATGCGGGTATATCGGACATTTTTCAAAAAATGTCCCAAAATTACCCCAGTTTTTAACGACTTCATATAAATCGCAATTATAAAGGCCCCTAAAGAGCTAGGAAGCTAAATTTTTTTATATTTGGATGGCATGAGATTGTAGCTTTCTAACAAGGTATAACTTATGTAGCTAGCATAAATAGTACCCGATATATATGCGGGTATATCGGACATTTTTCAAAAAATGTCCCAAAATTACCCCAGTTTTTAACGACTTCATATAAATCGCAATTCTAAAGGCCCCTAAAGAGCTAGGAAGCTAAATTTTTCTATATTTGGATGGCATGAGATTGTAGCTTTCTAACAAGGTATAACTTATGTAGCTAGCATAAATAGTACCCGATATATATGCGGGCATATCGGACATTTTTCGAAAAATGTCCCAAAATTACCCCAGTTTTTAACGACTTCATATAAATCGCAATTATAAAGGCCCCTAAAGAGCTAGGAAGCTAAATTTTTTTATATTTGGATGGCATGAGATTGTAGCTTTCTAACAAGGTATAACTTATGTAGCTAGCATAAATAGTACCCGATATATATGCGGGCATATCGGACATTTTTCGAAAAATGTCCCAAAATTACCCCAGTTTTTAACGACTTCATATAAATCGCAATTATAAAGGCCCCTAAAGAGCTAGGAAGCTAAATTTTTTTATATTTGGATGGCATGAGATTGTAGCTTTCTAACAAGGTATAACTTATGTAGCTAGCATAAATAGTACCCGATATATATGCGGGCATATCGGACATTTTTCGAAAAATGTCCCAAAATTACCCAAGTTTTTAACGACTTCATATAAATCGCAATTCTAAAGGCCCCTAAAGAGCTAGGAAGCTAAATTTTTTTTATATTTGGATGACATGAGATTGTAGCTTTCTAACAAGGTATAACTTATGTAGCTAGCATAAATAGTACCCGATATATATGCGGGTATATCGGACATTTTTCAAAAAATGTCCCAAAATTACCCCAGTTTTTAACGACTTCATATAAATCGCAATTTTAAAAGGCCCTAAAGAGCTAGGAAGCTAAATTGTAAGTGGATGACATGAGATTGTAGCTTTCTAACAAGGTATAACTTATGTAGCTAGAATAAATAGTACCCGATATATATGCGGGTATATCGGACATTTTTCAAAAAATGTCCCAAAATTACCCCAGTTTTTAACGACTTCATATAAATCGCAATTTTAAAAGGCCCTAAAGAGCTAGGAAGCTAAATTTTTTTATATTTGGATGGCATGAGATTGTAGCTTTCTAACAAGGTATAACTTATGTAGCTAGCATAAATAGTACCCGATATATATGCGGGTATATCGGACATTTTTCAAAAAATGTCCCAAAATTACCCCAGTTTTTAACGACTTCATATAAATCGCAATTATAAAGGCCCCTAAAGAGCTAGGAAGCTAAATTTTTTTATATTTGGATGGCATGAGATTGTAGCTTTCTAACAAGGTATAACTTATGTAGCTAGCATAAATAGTACCCGATATATATGCGGGTATATCGGACATTTTTCAAAAAATGTCCCAAAATTACCCAAGTTTTTAACGACTTCATATAAATCGCAATTCTAAAGGCCCCTAAAGAGCTAGGAAGCTAAATTTTTTTATATTTGGATGGCATGAGATTGTAGCTTTCTAACAAGGTATAACTTATGTAGCTAGCATAAATAGTACCCGATATATATGCGGGCATATCGGACATTTTTCGAAAAATGTCCCAAAATTACCCAAGTTTTTAACGACTTCATATAAATCGCAATTCTAAAGGCCCCTAAAGAGCTAGGAAGCTAAATTTTTTTATATTTGGATGGCATGAGATTGTAGCTTTCTAACAAGGTATAACTTATGTAGCTAGCATAAATAGTACCCGATATATATGCGGGCATATCGGACATTTTTCGAAAAATGTCCCAAAATTACCCCAGTTTTTAACGACTTCATATAAATCGCAATTATAAAGGCCCCTAAAGAGCTAGGAAGCTAAATTTTATTATATTTGGATGGCATGAGATTGTAGCTTTCTAACAAGGTATAACTTATGTAGCTAGCATAAATAGTACCCGATATATATGCGGGCATATCGGACATTTTTCGAAAAATGTCCCAAAATTACCCAAGTTTTTAACGACTTCATATAAATCGCAATTCTAAAGGCCCCTAAAGAGCTAGGAAGCTAAATTTTTTTTATATTTGGATGACATGAGATTGTAGCTTTCTAACAAGGTATAACTTATGTAGCTAGCATAAATAGTACCCGATATATATGCGGGTATATCGGACATTTTTCAAAAAATGTCCCAAAATTACCCCAGTTTTTAACGACTTCATATAAATCGCAATTTTAAAAGGCCCTAAAGAGCTAAGAAGCTAAATTTTTTTATATTTGGATGACATGAGATTGTAGCTTTCTAACAAGGTATAACTTATGTAGCTAGCATAAATAGTACCCGATATATATGCGGGTATATCGGACATTTTTCAAAAAATGTCTCAAAATTACCCCAGTTTTTAACGACTTCATATAAATCGCAATTTTAAAAGGCCCTAAAGAGCTAGGAAGCTAAATTTTTTTATATTTGGATGACATGAGATTGTAGCTTTCTAACAAGGTATAACTTATGTAGCTAGCATAAATAGTACCCGATATATATGCGGGTATATCGGACATTTTTCAAAAAATGTCCCAAAATTACCCCAGTTTTTAACGACTTCATATAAATCGCAATTTTAAAAGGCCCTAAAGAGCTAGGAAGCTAATTTTTTTATATTTGGATGGCATGAGATTGTAGCTTTCTAACAAGGTATAACTTATGTAGCTAGCATAAATAGTACCCGATATATATGCGGGCATATCGGACATTTTTCGAAAAATGTCCCAAAATTACCCAAGTTTTTAACGACTTCATATAAATCGCAATTTTAAAAGGCCCTAAAGAGCTAGGAAGCTAAATTTTTTTATATTTGGATGGCATGAGATTGTAGCTTTCTAACAAGGTATAACTTATGTAGCTAGCATAAATAGTACCCGATATATATGCGGGTATATCGGACATTTTTCAAAAAATGTCCCAAAATTACCCCAGTTTTTAACGACTTCATATAAATCGCAAGGTATAACTTATGTTGCTAGCATAAATAGTACCCGATATATATGCGGGCATATCGGACATTTTTCGAAAAATGTCCCAAAATTACCCAAGTTTTTAACGACTTCATATAAATCGCAATTCTAAAGGCCCCTAAAGAGCTAGGAAGCTAAATTTTTTTATATTTGGATGGCATGAGATTGTAGCTTTCTAACAAGGTATAACTTATGTAGCTAGCATAAATAGTACCCGATATATATGCGGGTATATCGGACATTTTGCAAAAAATGTCCCAAAATTACCCCAGTTTTTAACGACTTCATATAAATCGCAATTATAAAGGCCCCTAAAGAGCTAGGAAGCTACATTTTTTTATATTTGGATGGCATGAGATCGTAGCTTTCTAACAAGGTATAACTTATGTAGCTAGCATAAATAGTACCCGATATATATGCGGGTATATCGGACATTTTTCAAAAAATGTCCCAAAATTACCCCAGTTTTTAACGACTTCATATAAATCGCAATTATAAAGGCCCCTAAAGAGCTAGGAAGCTAAATTTTTTTATATTTGGATGGCATGAGATTGTAGCTTTCTAACAAGGTATAACTTATGTAGCTAGCATAATTAGTACCCGATATATATGCGGGTATATCGGACATTTTTCAAAAAATGTCCCAAAATTACCCCAGTTTTTAACGACTTCATATAAATCGCAATTTTAAAAGGCCCTAAAGAGCTAGGAAGCTAAATTTTTTTATATTTGGATGACATGAGATTGTAGCTTTCTAACAAGGTATAACTTATGTAGCTAGCATAAATAGTACCCGATATATATGCGGGTATATCGGACATTTTTCAAAAAATGTCCCAAAATTACCCCAGTTTTAACGACTTCATATAAATCGCAATTTTAAAAGGCCCTAAAGAGCTAGGAAGCTAAATTTTTTTATATTTGGATGGCATGAGATTGTAGCTTTCTAACAAGGTATAACTTATGTAGCTAGCATAAATAGTACCCGATATATATGCGGGTATATCGGACATTTTTCAAAAAATGTCCCAAAATTACCCCAGTTTTTAACGACTTCATATAAATCGCAATTATAAAGGCCCCTAAAGAGCTAGGAAGCTAAATTTTTTTATATTTGGATGGCATGAGATTGTAGCTTTCTAACAAGGTATAACTTATGTAGCTAGCATAAATAGTACCCGATATATATGCGGGCATATCGGACATTTTTCGAAAAATGTCCCAAAATTACCCAAGTTTTTAACGACTTCATATAAATCGCAATTCTAAAGGCCCCTAAAGAGCTAGGAAGCTAAATTTTTTTATATTTGGATGGCATGAGATTGTAGCTTTCTAACAAGGTATAACTTATGTAGCTAGCATAAATAGTACCCGATATATATGCGGGTATATCGGACATTTTTCAAAAAATGTCCCAAAATTACCCCAGTTTTTAACGACTTCATATAAATCGCAATTTTAAAAGGCCCTAAAGAGCTAGGAAGCTAAATTTTTTTATATTTGGATGGCATGAGATTGTAGCTTTCTAACAAGGTATAACTTATGTAGCTAGCATAAATAGTACCCGATATATATGCGGGCATATCGGACATTTTTCGAAAAATGTCCCAAAATTACCCAAGTTTTTAACGACTTCATATAAATCGCAATTTTAAAAGGCCCTAAAGAGCTAGGAAGCTAAATTTTTTTATATTTGGATGGCATGAGATTGTAGCTTTCTAACAAGGTATAACTTATGTAGCTAGCATAAATAGTACCCGATATATATGCGGGTATATCGGACATTTTTCAAAAAATGTCCCAAAATTACCCCAGTTTTTAACGACTTCATATAAATCGCAATTTTAAAAGGCCCTAAAGAGCTAGGAAGCTAAATTTTTTTATATTTGGATGGCATGAGATTGTAGCTTTCTAACAAGGTATAACTTATGTAGCTAGCATAAATAGTACCCGATATATATGCGGGTATATCGGACATTTTTCAAAAAATGTCCCAAAATTACCCCAGTTTTTAACGACTTCATATAAATCGCAATTATAAAGGCCCCTAAAGAGCTAGGAAGCTAAATTTTTTTATATTTGGATGGCATGAGATTGTAGCTTTCTAACAAGGTATAACTTATGTAGCTAGCATAAATAGTACCCGATATATATGCGGGCATATCGGACATTTTTCGAAAAATGTCCCAAAATTACCCAAGTTTTTAACGACTTCATATAAATCGCAATTCTAAAGGCCCCTAAAGAGCTAGGAAGCTAAATTTTTTTATATTTGGATGGCATGAGATTGTAGCTTTCTAACAAGGTATAACTTATGTAGCTAGCATAAATAGTACCCGATATATATGCGGGCATATCGGACATTTTTCGAAAAATGTCCCAAAATTACCCAAGTTTTTAACGACTTCATATAAATCGCAATTCTAAAGGCCCCTAAAGAGCTAGGAAGCTAAATTTTTTTTATATTTGGATGACATGAGATTGTAGCTTTCTAACAAGGTATAACTTATGTAGCTAGCATAAATAGTACCCGATATATATGCGGGTATATCGGACATTTTTCAAAAAATGTCTCAAAATTACCCCAGTTTTTAACGACTTCATATAAATCGCAATTTTAAAAGGCCCTAAAGAGCTAGGAAGCTAAATTTTTTTATATTTGGATGACATGAGATTGTAGCTTTCTAACAAGGTATAACTTATGTAGCTAGCATAAATAGTACCCGATATATATGCGGGTATATCGGACATTTTTCAAAAAATGTCCCAAAATTACCCCAGTTTTTAACGACTTCATATAAATCGCAATTTTAAAAGGCCCTAAAGAGCTAGGAAGCTAAATTTTTTTATATTTGGATGGCATGAGATTGTAGCTTTCTAACAAGGTATAACTTATGTAGCTAGCATAAATAGTACCCGATATATATGCGGGTATATCGGACATTTTTCAAAAAATGTCCCAAAATTACCCCAGTTTTTAACGACTTCATATAAATCGCAATTTTAAAAGGCCCTAAAGAGCTAGGAAGCTAAATTTTTTTATATTTGGATGGCATGAGATTGTAGCTTTCTAACAAGGTATAACTTATGTAGCTAGCATAAATAGTACCCGATATATATGCGGGCATATCGGACATTTTTCGAAAAATGTCCCAAAATTACCCAAGTTTTTAACGACTTCATATAAATCGCAATTTTAAAAGGCCCTAAAGAGCTAGGAAGCTAAATTTTTTTATATTTGGATGGCATGAGATTGTAGCTTTCTAACAAGGTATAACTTATGTAGCTAGCATAAATAGTACCCGATATATATGCGGGTATATCGGACATTTTTCAAAAAATGTCCCAAAATTACCCCAGTTTTTAACGACTTCATATAAATCGCAATTTTAAAAGGCCCTAAAGAGCTAGGAAGCTAAATTTTTTTATATTTGGATGGCATGAGATTGTAGCTTTCTAACAAGGTATAACTTATGTAGCTAGCATAAATAGTACCCGATATATATGCGGGTATATCGGACATTTTTCAAAAAATGTCCCAAAATTACCCCAGTTTTTAACGACTTCATATAAATCGCAATTATAAAGGCCCCTAAAGAGCTAGGAAGCTAAATTTTTTTATATTTGGATGGCATGAGATTGTAGCTTTCTAACAAGGTATAACTTATGTAGCTAGCATAAATAGTACCCGATATATATGCGGGCATATCGGACATTTTTCGAAAAATGTCCCAAAATTACCCAAGTTTTTAACGACTTCATATAAATCGCAATTCTAAAGGCCCCTAAAGAGCTAGGAAGCTAAGTTTTTTTATATTTGGATGGCATGAGATTGTAGCTTTCTAACAAGGTATAACTTATGTAGCTAGCATAAATAGTACCCGATATATATGCGGGCATATCGGACATTTTTCGAAAAATGTCCCAAAATTACCCCAGTTTTTAACGACTTCATATAAATCGCAATTATAAAGGCCCCTAAAGAGCTAGGAAGCTAAATTTTTTTATATTTGGATGGCATGAGATTGTAGCTTTCTAACAAGGTATAACTTATGTAGCTAGCATAAATAGTACCCGATATATATGCGGGCATATCGGACATTTTTCGAAAAATGTCCCAAAATTACCCAAGTTTTTAACGACTTCATATAAATCGCAATTCTAAAGGCCCCTAAAGAGCTAGGAAGCTAAATTTTTTTTATATTTGGATGACATGAGATTGTAGCTTTCTAACAAGGTATAACTTATGTAGCTAGCATAAATAGTACCCGATATATATGCGGGTATATCGGACATTTTTCAAAAAATGTCTCAAAATTACCCCAGTTTTTAACGACTTCATATAAATCGCAATTTTAAAAGGCCCTAAAGAGCTAGGAAGCTAAATTTTTTTATATTTGGATGACATGAGATTGTAGCTTTCTAACAAGGTATAACTTATGTAGCTAGCATAAATAGTACCCGATATATATGCGGGTATATCGGACATTTTTCAAAAAATGTCCCAAAATTACCCCAGTTTTTAACGACTTCATATAAATCGCAATTTTAAAAGGCCCTAAAGAGCTAGGAAGCTAAATTTTTTTATATTTGGATGGCATGAGATTGTAGCTTTCTAACAATGTATAACTTATGTAGCTAGCATAAATAGTACCCGATATATATGCGGGCATATCGGACATTTTTCGAAAAATGTCCCAAAATTACCCAAGTTTTTAACGACTTCATATAAATCGCAATTTTAAAAGGCCCTAAAGAGCTAGGAAGCTAAATTTTTTTATATTTGGATGGCATGAGATTGTAGCTTTCTAACAAGGTATAACTTATGTAGCTAGCATAAATAGTACCCGATATATATGCGGGTATATCGGACATTTTTCAAAAAATGTCCCAAAATTACCCCAGTTTTTAACGACTTCATATAAATCGCAATTATAAAGGCCCCTAAAGAGCTAGGAAGCTAAATTTTTTTATATTTGGATGGCATGAGATTGTAGCTTTCTAACAAGGTATAACTTATGTAGCTAGCATAAATAGTACCCGATATATATGCGGGCATATCGGACATTTTTCGAAAAATGTCCCAAAATTACCCAAGTTTTTAACGACTTCATATAAATCGCAATTCTAAAGGCCCCTAAAGAGCTAGGAAGCTAAATTTTTTTATATTTGGATGGCATGAGATTGTAGCTTTCTAACAAGGTATAACTTATGTAGCTAGCATAAATAGTACCCGATATATATGCGGGCATATCGGACATTTTTCGAAAAATGTCCCAAAATTACCCAAGTTTTTAACGACTTCATATAAATCGCAATTCTAAAGGCCCCTAAAGAGCTAGGAAGCTAAATTTTTTTTATATTTGGATGACATGAGATTGTAGCTTTCTAACAAGGTATAACTTATGTAGCTAGCATAAATAGTACCCGATATATATGCGGGTATATCGGACATTTTTCAAAAAATGTCCCAAAATTACCCCAGTTTTTAACGACTTCATATAAATCGCAATTTTAAAAGGCCCTAAAGAGCTAGGAAGCTAAATTTTTTTATATTTGGATGACATGAGATTGTAGCTTTCTAACAAGGTATAACTTATGTAGCTACCATAAATAGTACCCGATATATATGCGGGTATATCGGACATTTTTCAAAAAATGTCTCAAAATTACCCCAGTTTTTAACGACTTCATATAAATCGCAATTTTAAAAGGCCCTAAAGAGCTAGGAAGCTAAATTTGTTTATATTTGGATGACATGAGATTGTAGCTTTCTAGCAAGGTATAACTTATGTAGCTAGCATAAATAGTACCCGATATATATGCGGGTATATCGGACATTTTTCAAAAAATGTCCCAAAATTACCCCAGTTTTTAACGACTTCATATAAATCGCAATTATAAAGGCCCCTAAAGAGCTAGGAAGCTAAATTTTTTTATATTTGGATGGCATGAGATTGTAGCTTTCTAACAAGGTATAACTTATGTAGCTAGCATAAATAGTACCCGATATATATGCGGGTATATCGGACATTTTTCAAAAAATGTCCCAAAATTACCCCAGTTTTTAACGACTTCATATAAATCGCAATTCTAAAGGCCCCTAAAGAGCTAGGAAGCTAAATTTTTCTATATTTGGATGGCATGAGATTGTAGCTTTCTAACAAGGTATAACTTATGTAGCTAGCATAAATAGTACCCGATATATATGCGGGCATATCGGACATTTTTCGAAAAATGTCCCAAAATTACCCCAGTTTTTAACGACTTCATATAAATCGCAATTATAAAGGCCCCTAAAGAGCTAGGAAGCTAAATTTTTTTATATTTGGATGGCATGAGATTGTAGCTTTCTAACAAGGTATAACTTATGTAGCTAGCATAAATAGTACCCGATATATATGCGGGCATATCGGACATTTTTCGAAAAATGTCCCAAAATTACCCCAGTTTTTAACGACTTCATATAAATCGCAATTATAAAGGCCCCTAAAGAGCTAGGAAGCTAAATTTTTTTATATTTGGATGGCATGAGATTGTAGCTTTCTAACAAGGTATAACTTATGTAGCTAGCATAAATAGTACCCGATATATATGCGGGCATATCGGACATTTTTCGAAAAATGTCCCAAAATTACCCAAGTTTTTAACGACTTCATATAAATCGCAATTCTAAAGGCCCCTAAAGAGCTAGGAAGCTAAATTTTTTTTATATTTGGATGACATGAGATTGTAGCTTTCTAACAAGGTATAACTTATGTAGCTAGCATAAATAGTACCCGATATATATGCGGGTATATCGGACATTTTTCAAAAAATGTCCCAAAATTACCCCAGTTTTTAACGACTTCATATAAATCGCAATTTTAAAAGGCCCTAAAGAGCTAGGAAGCTAAATTGTAAGTGGATGACATGAGATTGTAGCTTTCTAACAAGGTATAACTTATGTAGCTAGAATAAATAGTACCCGATATATATGCGGGTATATCGGACATTTTTCAAAAAATGTCCCAAAATTACCCCAGTTTTTAACGACTTCATATAAATCGCAATTTTAAAAGGCCCCTAAAGAGCTAGGAAGCTAAATTTTTTTATATTTGGATGGCATGAGATTGTAGCTTTCTAACAAGGTATAACTTATGTAGCTAGCATAAATAGTACCCGATATATATGCGGGTATATCGGACATTTTTCAAAAAATGTCCCAAAATTACCCAGTTTTTAACGACTTCATATAAATCGCAATTATAAAGGCCCTAAAGAGCTAGGAAGCTAAATTTTTTATATTTGGATGGCATGAGATTGTAGCTTTCTAACAAGGTATAACTTATGTAGCTAGCATAAATAGTACCCGATATATATGCGGGTATATCGGACATTTTTCAAAAAATGTCCCAAAATTACCCAAGTTTTTAACGACTTCATATAAATCGCAATTCTAAAGGCCCCTAAAGAGCTAGGAAGCTAAATTTTTTTATATTTGGATGGCATGAGATTGTAGCTTTCTAACAAGGTATAACTTATGTAGCTAGCATAAATAGTACCCGATATATATGCGGGCATATCGGACATTTTTCGAAAAATGTCCCAAAATTACCCAAGTTTTTAACGACTTCATATAAATCGCAATTCTAAAGGCCCCTAAAGAGCTAGGAAGCTAAATTTTTTTATATTTGGATGGCATGAGATTGTAGCTTTCTAACAAGGTATAACTTATGTAGCTAGCATAAATAGTACCCGATATATATGCGGGCATATCGGACATTTTCGAAAAATGTCCCAAAATTACCCCAGTTTTTAACGACTTCATATAATCGCAATTATAAAGGCCCCTAAAGAGCTAGGAAGCTAAATTTTATTATATTTGGATGGCATGAGATTGTAGCTTTCTAACAAGGTATAACTTATGTAGCTAGCATAAATAGTACCCGATATATATGCGGGCATATCGGACATTTTTCGAAAAATGTCCCAAAATTACCCAAGTTTTTAACGACTTCATATAAATCGCAATTCTAAAGGCCCCTAAAGAGCTAGGAAGCTAAATTTTTTTATATTTGGATGACATGAGATTGTAGCTTTCTAACAAGGTATAACTTATGTAGCTA
This sequence comes from Calliphora vicina, assembly GCF_958450345.1. Lineage (NCBI taxonomy): Eukaryota > Metazoa > Arthropoda > Insecta > Diptera > Calliphoridae > Calliphora > Calliphora vicina. The sequence goes on from NW_027052641.1 coordinate 49,459, forward strand.
GCATAAATAGTACCCGATATATATGCGGGTATATCGGACATTTTTCAAAAAATGTCCCAAAATTACCCAGTTTTTAACGACTTCATATAAATCGCAATTTAAAAGGCCCTAAAGAGCTAAGAAGCTAAATTTTTTATATTTGGATGACATGAGATTGTAGCTTTCTAACAAGGTATAACTTATGTAGCTGGCATAAATAGTACCCGATATATATGCGGGTATATCGGACATTTTTCAAAAAATGTCTCAAAATTACCCCAGTTTTAACGACTTCATATAAATCGCAATTTTAAAGGCCCTAAAGAGCTAGGAAGCTAAATTTTTTTATATTTGGATGACATGAGATTGTAGCTTTCTAACAAGGTATAACTTATGTAGCTAGCATAAATAGTACCCGATATATATGCGGGTATATCGGACATTTTTCAAAAAATGTCCCAAAATTACCCCAGTTTTTAACGACTTCATATAAATCGCAATTTTAAAAGGCCCTAAAGAGCTAGGAAGCTAAATTTTTTATATTTGGATGGCATGAGATTGTAGCTTTCTAACAAGGTATAACTTATGTAGCTAGCATAAATAGTACCCGATATATATGCGGGCATATCGGACATTTTTCGAAAAATGTCCCAAAATTACCCAAGTTTTTAACGACTTCATATAAATCGCAATTTTAAAAGGCCCTAAAGAGCTAGGAAGCTAAATTTTTTTATATTTGGATGGCATGAGATTGTAGCTTTCTAACAAGGTATAACTTATGTAGCTAGCATAAATAGTACCCGATATATATGCGGGTATATCGGACATTTTTCAAAAAATGTCCCAAAATTACCCAGTTTTTAACGACTTCATATAAATCGCAAGGTATAACTTATGTTGCTAGCATAAATAGTACCCGATATATATGCGGGCATATCGGACATTTTTCGAAAAATGTCCCAAAATTACCCAAGTTTTTAACGACTTCATATAAATCGCAATTCTAAAGGCCCCTAAAGAGCTAGGAAGCTAAATTTTTTTATATTTGGATGGCATGAGATTGTAGCTTTCTAACAAGGTATAACTTATGTAGCTAGCATAAATAGTACCCGATATATATGCGGGTATATCGGACATTTTGCAAAAAATGTCCCAAAATTACCCCAGTTTTTAACGACTTCATATAAATCGCAATTATAAAGGCCCCTAAAGAGCTAGGAAGCTACATTTTTTTATATTTGGATGGCATGAGATTGTAGCTTTCTAACAAGGTATAACTTATGTAGCTAGCATAAATAGTACCCGATATATATGCGGGTATATCGGACATTTTTCAAAAAATGTCCCAAAATTACCCCAGTTTTTAACGACTTCATATAAATCGCAATTATAAAGGCCCCTAAAGAGCTAGGAAGCTAAATTTTTTTATATTTGGATGGCATGAGATTGTAGCTTTCTAACAAGGTATAACTTATGTAGCTAGCATAATTAGTACCCGATATATATGCGGGTATATCGGACATTTTTCAAAAAATGTCCCAAAATTACCCCAGTTTTTAACGACTTCATATAAATCGCAATTTTAAAAGGCCCTAAAGAGCTAGGAAGCTAAATTTTTTATATTTGGATGACATGAGATTGTAGCTTTCTAACAAGGTATAACTTATGTAGCTAGCATAAATAGTACCCGATATATATGCGGGTATATCGGACATTTTTCAAAAAATGTCCCAAAATTACCCCAGTTTTTAACGACTTCATATAAATCGCAATTTTAAAAGGCCCTAAAGAGCTAGGAAGCTAAATTTTTTTATATTTGGATGGCATGAGATTGTAGCTTTCTAACAAGGTATAACTTATGTAGCTAGCATAAATAGTACCCGATATATATGCGGGTATATCGGACATTTTTCAAAAATGTCCCAAAATTACCCCAGTTTTTAACGACTTCATATAAATCGCAATTATAAAGGCCCCTAAAGAGCTAGGAAGCTAATTTTTTTATATTTGGATGGCATGAGATTGTAGCTTTCTAACAAGGTATAACTTATGTAGCTAGCATAAATAGTACCCGATATATATGCGGGCATATCGGACATTTTTCGAAAAATGTCCCAAAATTACCCAAGTTTTTAACGACTTCATATAAATCGCAATTCTAAAGGCCCCTAAAGAGCTAGGAAGCTAAATTTTTTATATTTGGATGGCATGAGATTGTAGCTTTCTAACAAGGTATACTTATGTAGCTAGCATAAATAGTACCCGATATATATGCGGGTATATCGGACATTTTTCAAAAATGTCCCAAAATTACCCCAGTTTTTAACGACTTCATATAAATCGCAATTTTAAAAGGCCCTAAAGAGCTAGGAAGCTAAATTTTTTTATATTTGGATGGCATGAGATTGTAGCTTTCTAACAAGGTATAACTTATGTAGCTAGCATAAATAGTACCCGATATATATGCGGGCATATCGGACATTTTTCGAAAAATGTCCCAAAATTACCCAAGTTTTTAACGACTTCATATAAATCGCAATTTTAAAAGGCCCTAAAGAGCTAGGAAGCTAAATTTTTTTATATTTGGATGGCATGAGATTGTAGCTTTCTAACAAGGTATAACTTATGTAGCTAGCATAAATAGTACCCGATATATATGCGGGTATATCGGACATTTTTCAAAAAATGTCCCAAAATTACCCCAGTTTTTAACGACTTCATATAAATCGCAATTTTAAAAGGCCCTAAAGAGCTAGGAAGCTAAATTTTTTTATATTTGGATGGCATGAGATTGTAGCTTTCTAACAAGGTATAACTTATGTAGCTAGCATAAATAGTACCCGATATATATGCGGGTATATCGGACATTTTCAAAAAATGTCCCAAAATTACCCCAGTTTTAACGACTTCATATAAATCGCAATTATAAAGGCCCTAAAGAGCTAGGAAGCTAAATTTTTTTATATTTGGATGGCATGAGATTGTAGCTTTCTAACAAGGTATAACTTATGTAGCTAGCATAAATAGTACCCGATATATATGCGGGCATATCGGACATTTTTCGAAAATGTCCCAAAATTACCCAAGTTTTTAACGACTTCATATAAATCGCAATTCTAAAGGCCCTAAAGAGCTAGGAAGCTAAATTTTTTTATATTTGGATGGCATGAGATTGTAGCTTTCTAACAAGGTATAACTTATGTAGCTAGCATAAATAGTACCCGATATATATGCGGGCATATCGGACATTTTTCGAAAAATGTCCCAAAATTACCCAAGTTTTTAACGACTTCATATAAATCGCAATTCTAAAGGCCCCTAAAGAGCTAGGAAGCTAAATTTTTTTTATATTTGGATGACATGAGATTGTAGCTTTCTAACAAGGTATAACTTATGTAGCTAGCATAAATAGTACCCGATATATATGCGGGCATATCGGACATTTTTCGAAAAATGTCCCAAAATTACCCAAGTTTTTAACGACTTCATATAAATCGCAATTCTAAAGGCCCCTAAAGAGCTAGGAAGCTAAATTTTTTTATATTTGGATGACATGAGATTGTAGCTTTCTAACAAGGTATAACTTATGTAGCTAGCATAAATAGTACCCGATATATATGCGGGTATATCGGACATTTTTCAAAAAATGTCTCAAAATTACCCCAGTTTTTAACGACTTCATATAAATCGCAATTTTAAAAGGCCCTAAAGAGCTAGGAAGCTAAATTTTTTTATATTTGGATGACATGAGATTGTAGCTTTCTAACAAGGTATAACTTATGTAGCTAGCATAAATAGTACCCGATATATATGCGGGTATATCGGACATTTTTCAAAAAATGTCCCAAAATTACCCCAGTTTTTAACGACTTCATATAAATCGCAATTTTAAAAGGCCCTAAAGAGCTAGGAAGCTAAATTTTTTATATTTGGATGGCATGAGATTGTAGCTTTCTAACAAGGTATAACTTATGTAGCTAGCATAAATAGTACCCGATATATATGCGGGTATATCGGACATTTTTCAAAAAATGTCCCAAAATTACCCCAGTTTTTAACGACTTCATATAAATCGCAATTTTAAAAGGCCCTAAAGAGCTAGGAAGCTAAATTTTTTTATATTTGGATGGCATGAGATTGTAGCTTTCTAACAAGGTATAACTTATGTAGCTAGCATAAATAGTACCCGATATATATGCGGGTATATCGGACATTTTTCAAAAAATGTCCCAAAATTACCCCAGTTTTAACGACTTCATATAAATCGCAATTATAAAGGCCCCTAAAGAGCTAGGAAGCTAAATTTTTTTATATTTGGATGGCATGAGATTGTAGCTTTCTAACAAGGTATAACTTATGTAGCTAGCATAAATAGTACCCGATATATATGCGGGCATATCGGACATTTTCGAAAAATGTCCCAAAATTACCCAAGTTTTTAACGACTTCATATAAATCGCAATTCTAAAGGCCCCTAAAGAGCTAGGAAGCTAAATTTTTTTATATTTGGATGGCATGAGATTGTAGCTTTCTAACAAGGTATAACTTATGTAGCTAGCATAAATAGTACCCGATATATATGCGGGCATATCGGACATTTTTCGAAAAATGTCCCAAAATTACCCAAGTTTTTAACGACTTCATATAAATCGCAATTCTAAAGGCCCCTAAAGAGCTAGGAAGCTAAATTTTTTTTATATTTGGATGACATGAGATTGTAGCTTTCTAACAAGGTATAACTTATGTAGCTAGCATAAATAGTACCCGATATATATGCGGGCATATCGGACATTTTTCGAAAAATGTCCCAAAATTACCCAAGTTTTTAACGACTTCATATAAATCGCAATTCTAAAGGCCCCTAAAGAGCTAGGAAGCTAAATTTTTTTTATATTTGGATGACATGAGATTGTAGCTTTCTAACAAGTATAACTTATGTAGCTAGCATAAATAGTACCCGATATATATGCGGGTATATCGGACATTTTTCAAAAAATGTCTCAAAATTACCCCAGTTTTTAACGACTTCATATAAATCGCAATTTTAAAAGGCCCTAAAGAGCTAGGAAGCTAATTTTTTTATATTTGGATGACATGAGATTGTAGCTTTCTAACAAGGTATAACTTATGTAGCTAGCATAAATAGTACCCGATATATATGCGGGTATATCGGACATTTTTCAAAAAATGTCCCAAAATTACCCCAGTTTTTAACGACTTCATATAAATCGCAATTTTAAAAGGCCCTAAAGAGCTAGGAAGCTAAATTTTTTTATATTTGGATGGCATGAGATTGTAGCTTTCTAACAAGGTATAACTTATGTAGCTAGCATAAATAGTACCCGATATATATGCGGGTATATCGGACATTTTTCAAAAATGTCCCAAAATTACCCCAGTTTTTAACGACTTCATATAAATCGCAATTTTAAAAGGCCCTAAAGAGCTAGGAAGCTAAATTTTTTTATATTTGGATGGCATGAGATTGTAGCTTTCTAACAAGGTATAACTTATGTAGCTAGCATAAATAGTACCCGATATATATGCGGGCATATCGGACATTTTTCGAAAAATGTCCCAAAATTACCCAAGTTTTTAACGACTTCATATAAATCGCAATTTTAAAAGGCCCTAAAGAGCTAGGAAGCTAAATTTTTTTATATTTGGATGGCATGAGATTGTAGCTTTCTAACAAGGTATAACTTATGTAGCTAGCATAAATAGTACCCGATATATATGCGGGTATATCGGACATTTTTCAAAAAATGTCCCAAAATTACCCCAGTTTTTAACGACTTCATATAAATCGCAATTTTAAAAGGCCCTAAAGAGCTAGGAAGCTAAATTTTTTTATATTTGGATGGCATGAGATTGTAGCTTTCTAACAAGGTATAACTTATGTAGCTAGCATAAATAGTACCCGATATATATGCGGGTATATCGGACATTTTTCAAAAAATGTCCCAAAATTACCCCAGTTTTTAACGACTTCATATAAATCGCAATTATAAAGGCCCCTAAAGAGCTAGGAAGCTAAATTTTTTTATATTTGGATGGCATGAGATTGTAGCTTTCTAACAAGGTATAACTTATGTAGCTAGCATAAATAGTACCCGATATATATGCGGGCATATCGGACATTTTTCGAAAAATGTCCCAAAATTACCCAAGTTTTTAACGACTTCATATAAATCGCAATTCTAAAGGCCCCTAAAGAGCTAGGAAGCTAAGTTTTTTTATATTTGGATGGCATGAGATTGTAGCTTTCTAACAAGGTATAACTTATGTAGCTAGCATAAATAGTACCCGATATATATGCGGGCATATCGGACATTTTTCGAAAAATGTCCCAAAATTACCCCAGTTTTTAACGACTTCATATAAATCGCAATTATAAAGGCCCCTAAAGAGCTAGGAAGCTAAATTTTTTTATATTTGGATGGCATGAGATTGTAGCTTTCTAACAAGGTATAACTTATGTAGCTAGCATAAATAGTACCCGATATATATGCGGGCATATCGGACATTTTTCGAAAAATGTCCCAAAATTACCCAAGTTTTTAACGACTTCATATAAATCGCAATTCTAAAGGCCCCTAAAGGCTAGGAAGCTAAATTTTTTTATATTTGGATGGCATGAGATTGTAGCTCTCTAACAAGGTATAACTTATGTAGCTAGCATAAATAGTACCCGATATATATGCGGGTATATCGGACATTTTTCGAAAAATGTCCCAAAATTACCCAAGTTTGTAACGACTTCATATAAATCGCAATTCTAAAGGCCCCTAAAGAGCTAGGAAGCTAAATTTTTTATATTTGGATGGCATGAGATTGTAGCTTTCTAACAAGGTATAACTTATGTAGCTAGCGTAAATAGTACCCGATATATATGCGGGCATATCGGACATTTTTCGAAAAATGTCCCAAAATTACCCAAGTTTTTAACGACTTCATATAAATCGCAATTCTAAAGGCCCCTAAAGAGCTAGGAAGCTAAATTTTTTTACATTTGGATGCCATGAGATTGTAGCTTTCTAACAAGGTATAACTTATGTAGCTAGCATAAATAGCACCCGATATATATGCGGGCATATCGGACATTTTTCGTAAAATGTCCCAAAATTACCCAAGTTTTTAACGACTTCATATAAATCGCAATTCTAAAGGCCCCTAAAGAGCTAGGAAGCTAAGTTTTTTTATATTTGGATGGCATGAGATTGTAGCTTTCTAACAAGGTATAACTTATGTAGCTAGCATAAATAGAACCCGATATATATGCGGGCATATCGGACATTTTTCGAAAAATGTCCCAAAATTACCCAAGTTTTTAACGACTTCATATAAATCGCAATTCTAAAGGCCCCTAAAGAGCTAGGAAGCTAAATTTTTTTACATTTGGATGCCATGAGATTGTAGCTTTCTAACAAGGTATAACTTATGTAGCTAGCATAAATAGCACCCGATATATATGCGGGCATATCGGACATTTTTCGTAAAATGTCCCAAAATTACCCAAGTTTTTAACGACTTCATATAAATCGCAATTCTAAAGGCCCCTAAAGAGCTAGGAAGCTAAATTTTTTTATATTTGGATGGCATGAGATTGTAGCTTTCTAACAAGGTATAACTTATGTAGCTAGCATAAATAGTACCCGATATATATGCGGGTATATCGGACATTTTTCGAAAAATGTCCCAAAATTACCCCAGTTTTTAACGACTTCATATAAATCGCAATTCTAAAGGCCCCTAAAGAGCTAGGAAGCTTAATTTTTCTATATTTGGATGGCATGAGAATGTAGCTTTCTAACAAAGTATAACTTAAGTAGCTAGCATAAATAGTACCCGATATATATGCGGGTATATCGGACATTTTTCGAAAAATGTCCCAAAATTACCCCAGTTTTTAACGACTTCATATAAATCGCAATTCTAAAGGCCCCTAAAGAGCTAGGAAGCTAAATTTTTTTATATTTGGATGGCATGAGATTGTAGCTTTCTAACAAGGTATAACTTATGTAGCTAGCATAAATAGTACCCGATATATATGCGGGTATATCGGAAATTTTTCAAAAAATGTCCCAAAATTACCCCAGTTTTTAACGACTTCATATAAATCACAATTTTAAAAGGCCCTAAAGAGCTAGGAAGCTAAGTTTTTTTATATTTGGATGGCATGAGATTGTAGCTTTCTAACAAGGTATAACTTATGTAGCTAGCATAAATAGTACCCGATATATATGCGGGCATATCGGACATTTTTCGAAAAATGTCCCAAAATTACCCAAGTTTTTAACGACTTCATATAAATCGCAATTCTAAAGGCCCCTAAAGAGCTAGGAAGCTAATTTTTTTTATATTTGGATGGCATGAGATTGTAGCTTTCTAACAAGGTATAACTTATGTAGCTAGCATAAATAGTACCCGATATATATGCGGGTATATCGGACATTTTTCGAAAAATGTCCCAAAATTACCCCAGTTTTTAACGACTTCATATAAATCGCAATTCTAAAGGCCCCTAAAGAGCTAGGAAGCTTAATTTTTCTATATTTGGATGGCATGAGAATGTAGCTTTCTAACAAAGTATAACTTAAGTAGCTAGCATAAATAGTACCCGATATATATGCGGGTATATCGGACATTTTTCGAAAAATGTCCCAAAATTACCCCAGTTTTTAACGACTTCATATAAATCGCAATTCTAAAGGCCCCTAAAGAGCTAGGAAGCTAAATTTTTTTATATTTGGATGGCATGAGATTGTAGCTTTCTAACAAGGTATAACTTATGTAGCTAGCATAAATAGTACCCGATATATATGCGGGTATATCGGAAATTTTTCAAAAAATGTCCCAAAATTACCCCAGTTTTTAACGACTTCATATAAATCACAATTTTAAAAGGCCCTAAAGAGCTAGGAAGCTAAGTTTTTTTATATTTGGATGGCATGAGATTGTAGCTTTCTAACAAGGTATAACTTATGTAGCTAGCATAAATAGTACCCGATATATATGCGGGCATATCGGACATTTTTCGAAAAATGTCCCAAAATTACCCAAGTTTTTAACGACTTCATATAAATCGCAATTCTAAAGGCCCCTAAAGAGCTAGGAAGCTAAATTTTTTTACATTTGGATGCCATGAAATTGTAGCTTTCTAACAAGGTATAACTTATGTAGCTAGCATAAATAGCACCCGATATATATGCGGGCATATCGGACATTTTTCGTAAAATGTCCCAAAATTACCCAAGTTTTTAACGACTTCATATAAATCGCAATTCTAAAGGCCCCTAAAGAGCTAGGAAGCTAAATTTTTTTATATTTGGATGGCATGAGATTGTAGCTTTCTAACAAGGTATAACTTATGTAGCTAGCATAAATAGTACCCGATATATATGCGGGTATATCGGACATTTTTCAAAAAATGTCCCAAAATTACCCCAGTTTTTAACGACTTCATATAAATCGCAATTTTAAAAGGCCCTAAAGAGCTAGGAAGCTAAATTTTTTTATATTTGGATGGCATGAGATTGTAGCTTTCTAACAAAGTATAACTTAAGTAGCTAGCATAAATAGTACCCGATATATATGCGGGTATATCGGACATTTTTCGAAAAATGTCCCAAAATTACCCCAGTTTTTAACGACTTCATATAAATCGCAATTCTAAAGGCCCCTAAAGAGCTAGGAAGCTAAATTTTTTTATATTTGGATGGCATGAGATTGTAGCTTTCTAACAAGGTATAACTTAAGTAGCTAGCATAAATAGTACCCGATATATATGCGGGTATATCGGACATTTTTCGAAAAAATGTCCCAAAATTACCCCAGTTTTTAACGACTTCATATAAATCGCAATTCTAAAGGCCCCTAAAGAGCTAGGAAGCTAAATTTTTTTATATTTGGATGGCATGAGATTGTAGCTTTCTAACAAGGTATAACTTATGTAGCTAGCATAAATAGTACCCGATATATATGCGGGCATGAGATTGTAGCTTTCTAACAAGGTATAACTTAAGTAGCTAGCATAGATATTACCCGATATATAAGCGGGCATATCGGACATTTTTCGAAAAATGTCCCAAAATTACCCCAGTTTTCAACGACTTCATATAAATCGCAATTCTAAAGGCCCCTAAAGAGCTAGGAAGCTAAATTTTTTATATTTGGATGGCATGAGATTGTAGCTTTCTAACAAGGTATAACTTATGTAGCTAGCATAAATAGTACCCGATATATATGCGGGTATATCGGACATTTTTCGAAAAATGTCCCAAAATTACCCCAGTTTTTAACGACTTCATATAAATCGCAATTCTAAAGGCCCCTAAAGAGCTAGGAAGCTTAATTTTTCTATATTTGGATGGCATGAGATTGTATCTTTCTAACAAAGTATAACTTAAGTAGCTAGCATAAATAGTACCCGATATATATGCGGGTATATCGGACATATTTCGAAAAATGTCCCAAAATTACCCCAGTTTTTAACGACTTCATATAAATCGCAATTCTAAAGGCCCCTAAAGAGCTAGGAAGCTTAATTTTTCTATATTTGGATGGCATGAGATTGTAGCTTTCTAACAAGGTATAACTTATGTAGCTAGCATAAATAGTACCCGATATATATGCGGGTATATCGGAAATTTTTCAAAAAATGTCCCAAAATTACCCCAGTTTTTAACGACTTCATATAAATCGCAATTTTAAAAGGCCCTAAAGAGCTAGGAAGCTAAGTTTTTTTATATTTGGATGGCATGAGATTGTGGCTTTCTAACAAGGTATAACTTATGTAGCTAGCATAAATAGTACCCGATATATATGCGGGCATATCGGACATTTTTCGAAAAATGTCCCAAAATTACCCAAGTTTTTAACGACTTCATATAAATCGCAATTCTAAAGGCCCCTAAAGAGCTAGGAAGCTAAATTTTTTTACATTTGGATGCCATGAAATTGTAGCTTTCTAACAAGGTATAACTTATGTAGCTAGCATAAATAGCACCCGATATATATGCGGGCATATCGGACATTTTTCGTAAAATGTCCCAAAATTACCCAAGTTTTTAACGACTTCATATAAATCGCAATTCTAAAGGCCCCTAAAGAGCTAGGAAGCTAAGTTTTTTTATATTTGGATGGCATGAGATTGTAGCTTTCTAACAAGGTATAACTTATGTAGCTAGCATAAATAGTACCCGATATATATGCGGGCATATCGGACATTTTTCGAAAAATGTCCCAAAATTACCCAAGTTTTTAACGACTTCATATAAATCGCAATTCTAAAGGCCCCTAAAGAGCTAGGAAGCTAAATTTTTTTACATTTGGATGCCATGAGATTGTAGCTTTCTAACAAGGTATAACTTATGTAGCTAGCATAAATAGCACCCGATATATATGCGGGCATATCGGACATTTTTCGTAAAATGTCCCAAAATTACCCAAGTTTTTAACGACTTCATATAAATCGCAATTCTAAAGGCCCCTAAAGAGCTAGGAAGCTAAGTTTTTTTATATTTGGATGGCATGAGATTGTAGCTTTCTAACAAGGTATAACTTATGTAGCTAGCATAAATAGTACCCGATATATATGCGGGCATATCGGACATTTTTCGAAAAATGTCCCAAAATTACCCAAGTTTTTAACGACTTCATATAAATCGCAATTCTAAAGGCCCCTAAAGAGCTAGGAAGCTAATTTTTTTTATATTTGGATGGCATGAGATTGTAGCTTTCTAACAAGGTATAACTTATGTAGCTAGCATAAATAGTACCCGATATATATGCGGGTATATCGGACATTTTTCGAAAAATGTCCCAAAATTACCCCAGTTTTTAACGACTTCATATAAATCGCAATTCTAAAGGCCACTAAAGAGCTAGGAAGCTTAATTTTTCTATATTTGGATGGCATGAGAATGTAGCTTTCTAACAAAGTATAACTTAAGTAGCTAGCATAAGTAGTACCCGATATATATGCGGGTATATCGGACATTTTTCGAAAAATGTCCCAAAATTACCCCAGTTTTTAACGACTTCATATAAATCGCAATTCTAAAGGCCCCTAAAGAGCTAGGAAGCTAAATTTTTTTATATTTGGATGGCATGAGATTGCAGCTTTCTAACAAGGTATAACTTATGTAGCTAGCATAAATAGTACCCGATATATATGCGGGTATATCGGAAATTTTTCAAAAAATGTCCCAAAATTACCCCAGTTTTTAACGACTTCATATAAATCACAATTTTAAAAGGCCCTAAAGAGCTAGGAAGCTAAGTTTTTTTATATTTGGATGGCATGAGATTGTAGCTTTCTAACAAGGTATAACTTATGTAGCTAGCATAAATAGTACCCGATATATATGCGGGCATATCGGACATTTTTCGAAAAATGTCCCAAAATTACCCAAGTTTTTAACGACTTCATATAAATCGCAATTCTAAAGGCCCCTAAAGAGCTAGGAAGCTAAATTTTTTTACATTTGGATGCCATGAAATTGTAGCTTTCTAACAAGGTATAACTTATGTAGCTAGCATAAATAGCACCCGATATATATGCGGGCATATCGGACATTTTTCGTAAAATGTCCCAAAATTACCCAAGTTTTTAACGACTTCATATAAATCGCAATTCTAAAGGCCCCTAAAGAGCTAGGAAGCTAAATTTTTTTATATTTGGATGGCATGAGATTGTAGCTTTCTAACAAGGTATAACTTATGTAGCTAGCATAAATAGTACCCGATATATATGCGGGTATATCGGACATTTTTCAAAAAATGTCCCAAAATTACCCCAGTTTTTAACGACTTCATATAAATCGCAATTTTAAAAGGCCCTAAAGAGCTAGGAAGCTAAATTTTTTTATATTTGGATGGCATGAGATTGTAGCTTTCTAACAAAGTATAACTTAAGTAGCTAGCATAAATAGTACCCGATATATATGCGGGTATATCGGACATTTTTCGAAAAATGTCCCAAAATTACCCCAGTTTTTAACGACTTCATATAAATCGCAATTCTAAAGGCCCCTAAAGAGCTAGGAAGCTAAATTTTTTTATATTTGGATGGCATGAGATTGTAGCTTTCTAACAAGGTATAACTTATGTAGCTAGCATAAATAGTACCCGATATATATGCGGGTATATCGGAAATTTTTCAAAAAATGTCCCAAAATTACCCCAGTTTTTAACGACTTCATATAAATCACAATTTTAAAAGGCCCTAAAGAGCTAGGAAGCTAAGTTTTTTTATATTTGGATGGCATGAGATTGTAGCTTTCTAACAAGGTATAACTTATGTAGCTAGCATAAATAGTACCCGATATATATGCGGGCATATCGGACATTTTTCGAAAAATGTCCCAAAATTACCCAAGTTTTTAACGACTTCATATAAATCGCAATTCTAAAGGCCCCTAAAGAGCTAGGAAGCTAAATTTTTTTACATTTGGATGCCATGAAATTGTAGCTTTCTAACAAGGTATAACTTATGTAGCTAGCATAAATAGCACCCGATATATATGCGGGCATATCGGACATTTTTCGTAAAATGTCCCAAAATTACCCAAGTTTTTAACGACTTCATATAAATCGCAATTCTAAAGGCCCCTAAAGAGCTAGGAAGCTAAATTTTTTTATATTTGGATGGCATGAGATTGTAGCTTTCTAACAAGGTATAACTTATGTAGCTAGCATAAATAGTACCCGATATATATGCGGGTATATCGGACATTTTTCAAAAAATGTCCCAAAATTACCCCAGTTTTTAACGACTTCATATAAATCGCAATTTTAAAAGGCCCTAAAGAGCTAGGAAGCTAAATTTTTTTATATTTGGATGGCATGAGATTGTAGCTTTCTAACAAAGTATAACTTAAGTAGCTAGCATAAATAGTACCCGATATATATGCGGGTATATCGGACATTTTTCGAAAAATGTCCCAAAATTACCCCAGTTTTTAACGACTTCATATAAATCGCAATTCTAAAGGCCCCTAAAGAGCTAGGAAGCTAAATTTTTTTATATTTGGATGGCATGAGATTGTAGCTTTCTAACAAGGTATAACTTAAGTAGCTAGCATAAATAGTACCCGATATATATGCGGGTATATCGGACATTTTTCGAAAAATGTCCCAAAATTACCCCAGTTTTTAACGACTTCATATAAATCGCAATTCTAAAGGCCCCTAAAGAGCTAGGAAGCTAAATTTTTTTATATTTGGATGGCATGAGATTGTAGCTTTCTAACAAGGTATAACTTATGTAGCTAGCATAAATAGTACCCGATATATATGCGGGCATGAGATTGTAGCTTTCTAACAAGGTATAACTTAAGTAGCTAGCATAGATATTACCCGATATATAAGCGGGCATATCGGACATTTTTCGAAAAATGTCCCAAAATTACCCCAGTTTTCAACGACTTCATATAAATCGCAATTCTAAAGGCCCCTAAAGAGCTAGGAAGCTAAATTTTTTATATTTGGATGGCATGAGATTGTAGCTTTCTAACAAGGTATAACTTATGTAGCTAGCATAAATAGTACCCGATATATATGCGGGTATATCGGACATTTTTCGAAAAATGTCCCAAAATTACCCCAGTTTTTAACGACTTCATATAAATCGCAATTCTAAAGGCCCCTAAAGAGCTAGGAAGCTTAATTTTTCTATATTTGGATGGCATGAGATTGTATCTTTCTAACAAAGTATAACTTAAGTAGCTAGCATAAATAGTACCCGATATATATGCGGGTATATCGGACATTTTTCGAAAAATGTCCCAAAATTACCCCAGTTTTTAACGACTTCATATAAATCGCAATTCTAAAGGCCCCTAAAGAGCTAGGAAGCTAAATTTTTTATATTTGGATGGCATGAGATTGTAGCTTTCTAACAAGGTATAACTTATGTAGCTAGCATAAATAGTACCCGATATATATGCGGGTATATCGGAAATTTTTCAAAAAATGTCCCAAAATTACCCCAGTTTTTAACGACTTCATATAAATCGCAATTTTAAAAGGCCCTAAAGAGCTAGGAAGCTAAATTTTTTTACATTTGGATGGCATGAGATTGTGGCTTTCTAACAAGGTATAACTTATGTAGCTAGCATAAATAGTACCCGATATATATGCGGGCATATCGGACATTTTTCGAAAAATGTCCCAAAATTACCCAAGTTTTTAACGACTTCATATAAATCGCAATTCTAAAGGCCCCTAAAGAGCTAGGAAGCTAAATTTTTTTATATTTGGATGGCATGAGATTGTAGCTTTCTAACAAGGTATAACTTATGTAGCTAGCATAAATAGTACCCGATATATATGCGGGCATGAGATTGTAGCTTTCTAACAAGGTATAACTTATGTAGCTAGCATAGATATTACCCGATATATAAGCGGGCATATCGGACATTTTTCGAAAAATGTCCCAAAATTACCCCAGTTTTCAACGACTTCATATAAATCGCAATTCTAAAGGCCCCTAAAGAGCTAGGAAGCTAAATTTTTTATATTTGGATGGCATGAGATTGTAGCTTTCTAACAAGGTATAACTTATGTAGCTAGCATAAATAGTACCCGATATATATGCGGGCATATCGGACATTTTTCGAAAAATGTCCCAAAATTACCCAAGTTTTTAACGACTTCATATAAATCGCAATTCTAAAGGCCCCTAAAGAGCTAGGAAGCTAATTTTTTTTATATTTGGATGGCATGAGATTGTAGCTTTCTAACAAGGTATAACTTATGTAGCTAGCATAAATAGTACCCGATATATATGCGGGTATATCGGACATTTTTCGAAAAATGTCCCAAAATTACCCCAGTTTTTAACGACTTCATATAAATCGCAATTCTAAAGGCCCCTAAAGAGCTAGGAAGCTTAATTTTTCTATATTTGGATGGCATGAGAATGTAGCTTTCTAACAAAGTATAACTTAAGTAGCTAGCATAAATAGTACCCGATATATATGCGGGTATATCGGACATTTTTCGAAAAATGTCCCAAAATTACCCCAGTTTTTAACGACTTCATATAAATCGCAATTCTAAAGGCCCCTAAAGAGCTAGGAAGCTAAATTTTTTTATATTTGGATGGCATGAGATTGTAGCTTTCTAACAAGGTATAACTTATGTAGCTAGCATAAATAGTACCCGATATATATGCGGGTATATCGGAAATTTTTCAAAAAATGTCCCAAAATTACCCCAGTTTTTAACGACTTCATATAAATCACAATTTTAAAAGGCCCTAAAGAGCTAGGAAGCTAAGTTTTTTTATATTTGGATGGCATGAGATTGTAGCTTTCTAACAAGGTATAACTTATGTAGCTAGCATAAATAGTACCCGATATATATGCGGGCATATCGGACATTTTTCGAAAAATGTCCCAAAATTACCCAAGTTTTTAACGACTTCATATAAATCGCAATTCTAAAGGCCCCTAAAAAGCTAGGAAGCTAAATTTTTTTACATTTGGATGCCATGAAATTGTAGCTTTCTAACAAGGTATAACTTATGTAGCTAGCATAAATAGCACCCGATATATATGCGGGCATATCGGACATTTTTCGTAAAATGTCCCAAAATTACCCAAGTTTTTAACGACTTCATATAAATCGCAATTCTAAAGGCCCCTAAAGAGCTAGGAAGCTAAATTTTTTTATATTTGGATGGCATGAGATTGTAGCTTTCTAACAAGGTATAACTTATGTAGCTAGCATAAATAGTACCCGATATATATGCGGGTATATCGGACATTTTTCAAAAAATGTCCCAAAATTACCCCAGTTTTTAACGACTTCATATAAATCGCAATTTTAAAAGGCCCTCAAGAGCTAGGAAGCTAAATTTTTTTATATTTGGATGGCATGAGATTGTAGCTTTCTAACAAAGTATAACTTAAGTAGCTAGCATAAATAGTACCCGATATATATGCGGGTATATCGGACATTTTTCGAAAAATGTCCCAAAATTACCCCAGTTTTTAACGACTTCATATAAATCGCAATTCTAAAGGCCCCTAAAGAGCTAGGAAGCTAAATTTTTTTATATTTGGATGGCATGAGATTGTAGCTTTCTAACAAGGTATAACTTAAGTAGCTAGCATAAATAGTACCCGATATATATGCGGGTATATCGGACATTTTTCGAAAAATGTCCCAAAATTACCCCAGTTTTTAACGACTTCATATAAATCGCAATTCTAAAGGCCCCTAAAGAGCTAGGAAGCTAATTTTTTTTATATTTGGATGGCATGAGATTGTAGCTTTCTAACAAGGTATAACTTATGTAGCTAGCATAAATAGTACCCGATATATATGCGGGTATATCGGACATTTTTCGAAAAATGTCCCAAAATTACCCCAGTTTTTAACGACTTCATATAAATCGCAATTCTAAAGGCCCCTAAAGAGCTAGGAAGCTTAATTTTTCTATATTTGGATGGCATGAGAATGTAGCTTTCTAACAAAGTATAACTTAAGTAGCTAGCATAAATAGTACCCGATATATATGCGGGTATATCGGACATTTTTCGAAAAATGTCCCAAAATTACCCCAGTTTTTAACGACTTCATATAAATCGCAATTCTAAAGGCCCCTAAAGAGCTAGGAAGCTAAATTTTTTTATATTTGGATGGCATGAGATTGTAGCTTTCTAACAAGGTATAACTTATGTAGCTAGCATAAATAGTACCCGATATATATGCGGGTATATCGGAAATTTTTCAAAAAATGTCCCAAAATTACCCCAGTTTTTAACGACTTCATATAAATCACAATTTTAAAAGGCCCTAAAGAGCTAGGAAGCTAAGTTTTTTTATATTTGGATGGCATGAGATTGTAGCTTTCTAACAAGGTATAACTTATGTAGCTAGCATAAATAGTACCCGATATATATGCGGGCATATCGGACATTTTTCGAAAAATGTCCCAAAATTACCCAAGTTTTTAACGACTTCATATAAATCGCAATTCTAAAGGCCCCTAAAAAGCTAGGAAGCTAAATTTTTTTACATTTGGATGCCATGAAATTGTAGCTTTCTAACAAGGTATAACTTATGTAGCTAGCATAAATAGCACCCGATATATATGCGGGCATATCGGACATTTTTCGTAAAATGTCCCAAAATTACCCAAGTTTTTAACGACTTCATATAAATCGCAATTCTAAAGGCCCCTAAAGAGCTAGGAAGCTAAATTTTTTTATATTTGGATGGCATGAGATTGTAGCTTTCTAACAAGGTATAACTTATGTAGCTAGCATAAATAGTACCCGATATATATGCGGGTATATCGGACATTTTTCAAAAAATGTCCCAAAATTACCCCAGTTTTTAACGACTTCATATAAATCGCAATTTTAAAAGGCCCTCAAGAGCTAGGAAGCTAAATTTTTTTATATTTGGATGGCATGAGATTGTAGCTTTCTAACAAAGTATAACTTAAGTAGCTAGCATAAATAGTACCCGATATATATGCGGGTATATCGGACATTTTTCGAAAAATGTCCCAAAATTACCCCAGTTTTTAACGACTTCATATAAATCGCAATTCTAAAGGCCCCTAAAGAGCTAGGAAGCTAAATTTTTTTATATTTGGATGCCATGAAATTGTAGCTTTCTAACAAGGTATAACTTATGTAGCTAGCATAAATAGCACCCGATATATATGCGGGCATATCGGACATTTTTCGTAAAATGTCCCAAAATTACCCAAGTTTTTAACGACTTCATATAAATCGCAATTCTAAAGGCCCCTAAAGAGCTAGGAAGCTAAATTTTTTTATATTTGGATGGCATGAGATTGTAGCTTTCTAACAAGGTATAACTTATGTAGCTAGCATAAATAGTACCCGATATATATGCGGGTATATCGGACATTTTTCAAAAAATGTCCCAAAATTACCCCAGTTTTTAACGACTTCATATAAATCGCAATTTTAAAAGGCCCTCAAGAGCTAGGAAGCTAAATTTTTTTATATTTGGATGGCATGAGATTGTAGCTTTCTAACAAAGTATAACTTAAGTAGCTAGCATAAATAGTACCCGATATATATGCGGGTATATCGGACATTTTTCGAAAAATGTCCCAAAATTACCCCAGTTTTTAACGACTTCATATAAATCGCAATTCTAAAGGCCCCTAAAGAGCTAGGAAGCTAAATTTTTTTATATTTGGATGCCATGAAATTGTAGCTTTCTAACAAGGTATAACTTATGTAGCTAGCATAAATAGCACCCGATATATATGCGGGCATATCGGACATTTTTCGTAAAATGTCCCAAAATTACCCAAGTTTTTAACGACTTCATATAAATCGCAATTCTAAAGGCCCCTAAAGAGCTAGGAAGCTAAATTTTTTTATATTTGGATGGCATGAGATTGTAGCTTTCTAACAAGGTATAACTTATGTAGCTAGCATAAATAGTACCCGATATATATGCGGGTATATCGGACATTTTTCAAAAAATGTCCCAAAATTACCCCAGTTTTTAACGACTTCATATAAATCGCAATTTTAAAAGGCCCTCAAGAGCTAGGAAGCTAAATTTTTTTATATTTGGATGGCATGAGATTGTAGCTTTCTAACAAAGTATAACTTAAGTAGCTAGCATAAATAGTACCCGATATATATGCGGGTATATCGGACATTTTTCGAAAAATGTCCCAAAATTACCCCAGTTTTTAACGACTTCATATAAATCGCAATTCTAAAGGCCCCTAAAGAGCTAGGAAGCTAAATTTTTTTATATTTGGATGGCATGAGATTGTAGCTTTCTAACAAGGTATAACTTAAGTAGCTAGCATAAATAGTACCCGATATATATGCGGGTATATCGGACATTTTTCGAAAAATGTCCCAAAATTACCCCAGTTTTTAACGACTTCATATAAATCGCAATTCTAAAGGCCCCTAAAGAGCTAGGAAGCTAAATTTTTTTATATTTGGATGGCATGAGATTGTAGCTTTCTAACAAGGTATAACTTATGTAGCTAGCATAAATAGTACCCGATATATATGCGGGCATGAGATTGTAGCTTTCTAACAAGGTATAACTTAAGTAGCTAGCATAGATATTACCCGATATATAAGCGGGCATATCGGACATTTTTCGAAAAATGTCCCAAAATTACCCCAGTTTTCAACGACTTCATATAAATCGCAATTCTAAAGGCCCCTAAAGAGCTAGGAAGCTAAATTTTTTATATTTGGATGGCATGAGATTGTAGCTTTCTAACAAGGTATAACTTATGTAGCTAGCATAAATAGTACCCGATATATATGCGGGTATATCGGAAATTTTTCAAAAAATGTCCCAAAATTACCCCAGTTTTTAACGACTTCATATAAATCACAATTTTAAAAGGCCCTAAAGAGCTAGGAAGCTAAGTTTTTTTATATTTGGATGGCATGAGATTGTAGCTTTCTAACAAGGTATAACTTATGTAGCTAGCATAAATAGTACCCGATATATATGCGGGCATATCGGACATTTTTCGAAAAATGTCCCAAAATTACCCAAGTTTTTAACGACTTCATATAAATCGCAATTCTAAAGGCCCCTAAAAAGCTAGGAAGCTAAATTTTTTTACATTTGGATGCCATGAAATTGTAGCTTTCTAACAAGGTATAACTTATGTAGCTAGCATAAATAGCACCCGATATATATGCGGGCATATCGGACATTTTTCGTAAAATGTCCCAAAATTACCCAAGTTTTTAACGACTTCATATAAATCGCAATTCTAAAGGCCCCTAAAGAGCTAGGAAGCTAAATTTTTTTATATTTGGATGGCATGAGATTGTAGCTTTCTAACAAGGTATAACTTATGTAGCTAGCATAAATAGTACCCGATATATATGCGGGTATATCGGACATTTTTCAAAAAATGTCCCAAAATTACCCCAGTTTTTAACGACTTCATATAAATCGCAATTTTAAAAGGCCCTCAAGAGCTAGGAAGCTAAATTTTTTTATATTTGGATGGCATGAGATTGTAGCTTTCTAACAAAGTATAACTTAAGTAGCTAGCATAAATAGTACCCGATATATATGCGGGTATATCGGACATTTTTCGAAAAATGTCCCAAAATTACCCCAGTTTTTAACGACTTCATATAAATCGCAATTCTAAAGGCCCCTAAAGAGCTAGGAAGCTAAATTTTTTTATATTTGGATGGCATGAGATTGTAGCTTTCTAACAAGGTATAACTTAAGTAGCTAGCATAAATAGTACCCGATATATATGCGGGTATATCGGACATTTTTCGAAAAATGTCCCAAAATTACCCCAGTTTTTAACGACTTCATATAAATCGCAATTCTAAAGGCCCCTAAAGAGCTAGGAAGCTAAATTTTTTTATATTTGGATGGCATGAGATTGTAGCTTTCTAACAAGGTATAACTTATGTAGCTAGCATAAACAGTACCCGATATATATGCGGGCATGAGATTGTAGCTTTCTAACAAGGTATAACTTAAGTAGCTAGCATAGATATTACCCGATATATAAGCGGGCATATCGGACATTTTTCGAAAAATGTCCCAAAATTACCCCAGTTTTCAACGACTTCATATAAATCGCAATTCTAAAGGCCCCTAAAGAGCTAGGAAGCTAAATTTTTTATATTTGGATGGCATGAGATTGTAGCTTTCTAACAAGGTATAACTTATGTAGCTAGCATAAATAGTACCCGATATATATGCGGGTATATCGGACATTTTTCGAAAAATGTCCCAAAATTACCCCAGTTTTTAACGACTTCATATAAATCGCAATTCTAAAGGCCCCTAAAGAGCTAGGAAGCTTAATTTTTCTATATTTGGATGGCATGAGATTGTATCTTTCTAACAAAGTATAACTTAAGTAGCTAGCATAAATAGTACCCGATATATATGCGGGTATATCGGACATTTTTCGAAAAATGTCCCAAAATTACCCCAGTTTTTAACGACTTCATATAAATCGCAATTCTAAAGGCCCCTAAAGAGCTAGGAAGCTAAATTTTTTATATTTGGATGGCATGAGATTGTAGCTTTCTAACAAGGTATAACTTATGTAGCTAGCATAAATAGTACCCGATATATATGCGGGTATATCGGAAATTTTTCAAAAAATGTCCCAAAATTACCCCAGTTTTTAACGACTTCATATAAATCGCAATTTTAAAAGGCCCTAAAGAGCTAGGAAGCTAAGTTTTTTTATATTTGGATGGCATGAGATTGTAGCTTTCTAACAAGGTATAACTTATGTAGCTAGCATAAATAGTACCCGATATATATGCGGGCATATCGGACATTTTTCGAAAAATGTCCCAAAATTACCCAAGTTTTTAACGACTTCATATAAATCGCAATTCTAAAGGCCCCTAAAGAGCTAGGAAGCTAAATTTTTTTACATTTGGATGCCATGAAATTGTAGCTTTCTAACAAGGTATAACTTATGTAGCTAGCATAAATAGCACCCGATATATATGCGGGCATATCGGACATTTTTCGAAAAATGTCCCAAAATTACCCAAGTTTTTAACGACTTCATATAAATCGCAATTCTAAAGGCCCCTAAAGAGCTAGGAAGCTAAATTTTTTTATATTTGGATGGCATGAGATTGTAGCTTTCTAACAAGGTATAACTTATGTAGCTAGCATAAATAGTACCCGATATATATGCGGGCATGAGATTGTAGCTTTCTAACAAGGTATAACTTATGTAGCTAGCATAGATATTACCCGATATATAAGCGGGCATATCGGACATTTTTCGAAAAATGTCCCAAAATTACCCCAGTTTTCAACGACTTCATATAAATCGCAATTCTAAAGGCCCCTAAAGAGCTAGGAAGCTAAATTTTTTATATTTGGATGGCATGAGATTGTAGCTTTCTAACAAGGTATAACTTATGTAGCTAGCATAAATAGTACCCGATATATATGCGGGTATATCGGACATTTTTCGAAAAATGTCCCAAAATTACCCCAGTTTTTAACGACTTCATATAAATCGCAATTCTAAAGGCCCCTAAAGAGCTAGGAAGCTTAATTTTTCTATATTTGGATGGCATGAGATTGTAGCTTTCTAACAAAGTATAACTTATGTAGCTAGCATAAATAGTACCCGATATATATGCGGGTATATCGGAAATTTTTCAAAAAATGTCCCAAAATTACCCCAGTTTTTAACGACTTCATATAAATCGCAATTTTAAAAGGCCCTAAAGAGCTAGGAAGCTAAGTTTTTTTATATTTGGATGGCATGAGATTGTAGCTTTCTAACAAGGTATAACTAATGTAGCTAGCATAAATAGTACCCGATATATATGCGGGCATATCGGACATTTTTCGAAAAATGTCCCAAAATTACCCAAGTTTTTAACGACTTCATATAAATCGCAATTCTAAAGGCCCCTAAAGAGCTAGGAAGCTAAATTTTTTTACATTTGGATGGCATGAGATTGTAGCTTTCTAACAAGGTATAACTTATGTAGCTAGCATAAATAGTACCCGATATATATGCGGGCATGAGATTGTAGCTTTCTAACAAGGTATAACTTATGTAGCTAGCATAGATATTACCCGATATATAAGCGGGCATATCGGACATTTTTCGAAAAATGTCCCAAAATTACCCCAGTTTTCAACGACTTCATATAAATCGCAATTCTAAAGGCCCCCAAAGAGCTAGGAAGCTAAATTTTTTATATTTGGATGGCATGAGATTGTAGCTTTCTAACAAGGTATAACTTATGTAGCTAGCATAAATAGTACCCGATATATATGCGGGTATATCGGACATTTTTCGAAAAATGTCCCAAAATTACCCCAGTTTTTAACGACTTCATATAAATCGCAATTCTAAAGGCCCCTAAAGAGCTAGGAAGCTTAATTTTTCTATATTTGGATGGCATGAGATTGTAGCTTTCTAACAAAGTATAACTTAAGTAGCTAGCATAAATAGTACCCGATATATATGCGGGTATATCGGACATTTTTCGAAAAATGTCCCAAAATTACCCCAGTTTTTAACGACTTCATATAAATCGCAATTCTAAAGGCCCCTAAAGAGCTAGGAAGCTAAATTTTTTTATATTTGGATGGCATGAGATTGTATCTTTCTAACAAGGCATAACTTATGTAGCTAGCATAAATAGTACCCGATATATATGCGGGTATATCGGAAATTTTTCAAAAAATGTCCCAAAATTACCCCAGTTTTTAACGACTTCATATAAATCGCAATTTTAAAAGGCCCTAAAGAGCTAGGAAGCTAAGTTTTTTTATATTTGGATGGCATGAGATTGTAGCTTTCTAACAAGGTATAACTTATGTAGCTAGCATAAATAGTACCCGATATATATGCGGGCATATCGGACATTTTTCGAAAAATGTCCCAAAATTACCCAAGTTTTTAACGACTTCATATAAATCGCAATTCTAAAGGCCCCTAAAGAGCTAGGAAGCTAAATTTTTTTACATTTGGATGCCATGAAATTGTAGCTTTCTAACAAGGTATAACTTATGTAGCTAGCATAAATAGCACCCGATATATATGCGGGCATATCGGACATTTTTCGTAAAATGTCCCAAAATTACACAAGTTTTTAACGACTTCATATAAATCGCAATTCTAAAGGCCCCTAAAGAGCTAGGAAGCTAAATTTTTTTATATTTGGATGGCATGAGATTGTAGCTTTCTAACAAGGTATAACTTATGTAGCTAGCATAAATAGTACCCGATATATATGCGGGTATATCGGAAATTTTTCAAAAAATGTCCCAAAATTACCCCAGTTTTTAACGACTTCATATAAATCGCAATTTTAAAAGGCCCTAAAGAGCTAGGAAGCTAAGTTTTTTTATATTTGGATGGCATGAGATTGTAGCTTTCTAACAAGGTATAACTTATGTAGCTAGCATAAATAGTACCCGATATATATGCGGGCATATCGGACATTTTTCGAAAAATGTCCCAAAATTACCCAAGTTTTTAACGACTTCATATAAATCGCAATTCTAAAGGCCCCTAAAGAGCTAGGAAGCTAAATTTTTTTACATTTGGATGCCATGAAATTGTAGCTTTCTAACAAGGTATAACTTATGTAGCTAGCATAAATAGCACCCGATATATATGCGGGCATATCGGACATTTTTCGAAAAATGTCCCAAAATTACCCAAGTTTTTAACGACTTCATATAAATCGCAATTCTAAAGGCCCCTAAAGAGCTAGGAAGCTAAATTTTTTTATATTTGGATGGCATGAGATTGTAGCTTTCTAACAAGGTATAACTTATGTAGCTAGCATAAATAGTACCCGATATATATGCGGGCATGAGATTGTAGCTTTCTAACAAGGTATAACTTATGTAGCTAGCATAGATATTACCCGATATATAAGCGGGCATATCGGACATTTTTCGAAAAATGTCCCAAAATTACCCCAGTTTTCAACGACTTCATATAAATCGCAATTCTAAAGGCCCCCAAAGAGCTAGGAAGCTAAATTTTTTATATTTGGATGGCATGAGATTGTAGCTTTCTAACAAGGTATAACTTATGTAGCTAGCATAAATAGTACCCGATATATATGCGGGTATATCGGACATTTTTCGAAAAATGTCCCAAAATTACCCCAGTTTTTAACGACTTCATATAAATCGCAATTCTAAAGGCCCCTAAAGAGCTAGGAAGCTTAATTTTTCTATATTTGGATGGCATGAGATTGTAGCTTTCTAACAAAGTATAACTTATGTAGCTAGCATAAATAGTACCCGATATATATGCGGGTATATCGGAAATTTTTCAAAAAATGTCCCAAAATTACCCCAGTTTTTAACGACTTCATATAAATCGCAATTTTAAAAGGCCCTAAAGAGCTAGGAAGCTAAGTTTTTTTATATTTGGATGGCATATAAATCGCAATTCTAAAGGCCCCTAAAGAGCTAGGAAGCTAAATTTTTTATATTTGGATGGCATGAGATTGTAGCTTTCTAACAAGGTATAACTTATGTAGCTAGCATAAATAGTACCCGATATATATGCGGGTATATCGGACATTTTTCGAAAAATGTCCCAAAATTACCCCAGTTTTTAACGACTTCATATAAATCGCAATTCTAAAGGCCCCTAAAGAGCTAGGAAGCTTAATTTTTCTATATTTGGATGGCATGAGATTGTAGCTTTCTAACAAAGTATAACTTATGTAGCTAGCATAAATAGTATGCGGGTATATCGGAAATTTTTCAAAAAATGTCCCAAAATTACCCCAGTTTTTAACGACTTCATATAAATCGCAATTTTAAAAGGCCCTAAAGAGCTAGGAAGCTAAGTTTTTTTATATTTGGATGGCATGAGATTGTAGCTTTCTAACAAGGTATAACTAATGTAGCTAGCATAAATAGTACCCGATATATATGCGGGCATATCGGACATTTTTCGAAAAATGTCCCAAAATTACCCAAGTTTTTAACGACTTCATATAAATCGCAATTCTAAAGGCCCCTAAAGAGCTAGGAAGCTAAATTTTTTTACATTTGGATGGCATGAGATTGTAGCTTTCTAACAAGGTATAACTTATGTAGCTAGCATAAATAGTACCCGATATATATGCGGGCATGAGATTGTAGCTTTCTAACAAGGTATAACTTATGTAGCTAGCATAGATATTACCCGATATATAAGCGGGCATATCGGACATTTTTCGAAAAATGTCCCAAAATTACCCCAGTTTTCAACGACTTCATATAAATCGCAATTCTAAAGGCCCCCAAAGAGCTAGGAAGCTAAATTTTTTATATTTGGATGGCATGAGATTGTAGCTTTCTAACAAGGTATAACTTATGTAGCTAGCATAAATAGTACCCGATATATATGCGGGTATATCGGACATTTTTCGAAAAATGTCCCAAAATTACCCCAGTTTTTAACGACTTCATATAAATCGCAATTCTAAAGGCCCCTAAAGAGCTAGGAAGCTTAATTTTTCTATATTTGGATGGCATGAGATTGTAGCTTTCTAACAAAGTATAACTTAAGTAGCTAGCATAAATAGTACCCGATATATATGCGGGTATATCGGACATTTTTCGAAAAATGTCCCAAAATTACCCCAGTTTTTAACGACTTCATATAAATCGCAATTCTAAAGGCCCCTAAAGAGCTAGGAAGCTAAATTTTTTTATATTTGGATGGCATGAGATTGTATCTTTCTAACAAGGCATAACTTATGTAGCTAGCATAAATAGTACCCGATATATATGCGGGTATATCGGAAATTTTTCAAAAAATGTCCCAAAATTACCCCAGTTTTTAACGACTTCATATAAATCGCAATTTTAAAAGGCCCTAAAGAGCTAGGAAGCTAAGTTTTTTTATATTTGGATGGCATGAGATTGTAGCTTTCTAACAAGGTATAACTTATGTAGCTAGCATAAATAGTACCCGATATATATGCGGGCATATCGGACATTTTTCGAAAAATGTCCCAAAATTACCAAAGTTTTTAACGACTTCATATAAATCGCAATTCTAAAGGCCCCTAAAGAGCTAGGAAGCTAAATTTTTTTACATTTGGATGCCATGAAATTGTAGCTTTCTAACAAGGTATAACTTATGTAGCTAGCATAAATAGCACCCGATATATATGCGGGCATATCGGACATTTTTCGTAAAATGTCCCAAAATTACACAAGTTTTTAACGACTTCATATAAATCGCAATTCTAAAGGCCCCTAAAGAGCTAGGAAGCTAAATTTTTTTATATTTGGATGGCATGAGATTGTAGCTTTCTAACAAGGTATAACTTATGTAGCTAGCATAAATAGTACCCGATATATATGCGGGTATATCGGAAATTTTTCAAAAAATGTCCCAAAATTACCCCAGTTTTTAACGACTTCATATAAATCGCAATTTTAAAAGGCCCTAAAGAGCTAGGAAGCTAAGTTTTTTTATATTTGGATGGCATGAGATTGTAGCTTTCTAACAAGGTATAACTTATGTAGCTAGCATAAATAGTACCCGATATATATGCGGGCATATCGGACATTTTTCGAAAAATGTCCCAAAATTACCCAAGTTTTTAACGACTTCATATAAATCGCAATTCTAAAGGCCCCTAAAGAGCTAGGAAGCTAAATTTTTTTACATTTGGATGCCATGAAATTGTAGCTTTCTAACAAGGTATAACTTATGTAGCTAGCATAAATAGCACCCGATATATATGCGGGCATATCGGACATTTTTCGAAAAATGTCCCAAAATTACCCAAGTTTTTAACGACTTCATATAAATCGCAATTCTAAAGGCCCCTAAAGAGCTAGGAAGCTAAATTTTTTTATATTTGGATGGCATGAGATTGTAGCTTTCTAACAAGGTATAACTTATGTAGCTAGCATAAATAGTACCCGATATATATGCGGGCATGAGATTGTAGCTTTCTAACAAGGTATAACTTATGTAGCTAGCATAGATATTACCCGATATATAAGCGGGCATATCGGACATTTTTCGAAAAATGTCCCAAAATTACCCCAGTTTTCAACGACTTCATATAAATCGCAATTCTAAAGGCCCCCAAAGAGCTAGGAAGCTAAATTTTTTATATTTGGATGGCATGAGATTGTAGCTTTCTAACAAGGTATAACTTATGTAGCTAGCATAAATAGTACCCGATATATATGCGGGTATATCGGACATTTTTCGAAAAATGTCCCAAAATTACCCCAGTTTTTAACGACTTCATATAAATCGCAATTCTAAAGGCCCCTAAAGAGCTAGGAAGCTTAATTTTTCTATATTTGGATGGCATGAGATTGTAGCTTTCTAACAAAGTATAACTTATGTAGCTAGCATAAATAGTACCCGATATATATGCGGGTATATCGGAAATTTTTCAAAAAATGTCCCAAAATTACCCCAGTTTTTAACGACTTCATATAAATCGCAATTTTAAAAGGCCCTAAAGAGCTAGGAAGCTAAGTTTTTTTATATTTGGATGGCATGAGATTGTAGCTTTCTAACAAGGTATAACTAATGTAGCTAGCATAAATAGTACCCGATATATATGCGGGCATATCGGACATTTTTCGAAAAATGTCCCAAAATTACCCAAGTTTTTAACGACTTCATATAAATCGCAATTCTAAAGGCCCCTAAAGAGCTAGGAAGCTAAATTTTTTTACATTTGGATGGCATGAGATTGTAGCTTTCTAACAAGGTATAACTTATGTAGCTAGCATAAATAGTACCCGATATATATGCGGGCATGAGATTGTAGCTTTCTAACAAGGTATAACTTATGTAGCTAGCATAGATATTACCCGATATATAAGCGGGCATATCGGACATTTTTCGAAAAATGTCCCAAAATTACCCCAGTTTTCAACGACTTCATATAAATCGCAATTCTAAAGGCCCCCAAAGAGCTAGGAAGCTAAATTTTTTATATTTGGATGGCATGAGATTGTAGCTTTCTAACAAGGTATAACTTATGTAGCTAGCATAAATAGTACCCGATATATATGCGGGTATATCGGACATTTTTCGAAAAATGTCCCAAAATTACCCCAGTTTTTAACGACTTCATATAAATCGCAATTCTAAAGGCCCCTAAAGAGCTAGGAAGCTTAATTTTTCTATATTTGGATGGCATGAGATTGTAGCTTTCTAACAAAGTATAACTTAAGTAGCTAGCATAAATAGTACCCGATATATATGCGGGTATATCGGAAATTTTTCAAAAAATGTCCCAAAATTACCCCAGTTTTTAACGACTTCATATAAATCGCAATTTTAAAAGGCCCTAAAGAGCTAGGAAGCTAAGTTTTTTTATATTTGGATGGCATGAGATTGTAGCTTTCTAACAAGGTATAACTAATGTAGCTAGCATAAATAGTACCCGATATATATGCGGGCATATCGGACATTTTTCGAAAAATGTCCCAAAATTACCCAAGTTTTTAACGACTTCATATAAATCGCAATTCTAAAGGCCCCTAAAGAGCTAGGAAGCTAAATTTTTTTACATTTGGATGGCATGAGATTGTAGCTTTCTAACAAGGTATAACTTATGTAGCTAGCATAAATAGTACCCGATATATATGCGGGCATGAGATTGTAGCTTTCTAACAAGGTATAACTTATGTAGCTAGCATAGATATTACCCGATATATAAGCGGGCATATAGGACATTTTTCGAAAAATGTCCCAAAATTACCCCAGTTTTCAACGACTTCATATAAATCGCAATTCTAAAGGCCCCCAAAGAGCTAGGAAGCTAAATTTTTTATATTTGGATGGCATGAGATTGTAGCTTTCTAACAAGGTATAACTTATGTAGCTAGCATAAATAGTACCCGATATATATGCGGGTATATCGGACATTTTTCGAAAAATGTCCCAAAATTACCCCAGTTTTTAACGACTTCATATAAATCGCAATTCTAAAGGCCCCTAAAGAGCTAGGAAGCTTAATTTTTCTATATTTGGATGGCATGAGATTGTAGCTTTCTAACAAAGTATAACTTAAGTAGCTAGCATAAATAGTACCCGATATATATGCGGGTATATCGGACATTTTTCGAAAAATGTCCCAAAATTACCCAAGTTTTTAACGACTTCATATAAATCGCAATTCTAAAGGCCCCTAAAGAGCTAGGAAGCTAAATTTTTTTATATTTGGATGGCATGAGATTGTAGCTTTCTAACAAGGTATAACTTATGTAGCTAGCATAAATAGTACCCGATATATATGCGGGTATATCGGACATTTTTCGAAAAATGTCCCAAAATTACCCCAGTTTTTAACGACTTCATATAAATCGCAATTCTAAAGGCCCCTAAAGAGCTAGGAAGCTTAATTTTTCTATATTTGGATGGCATGAGAATGTAGCTTTTTAACAAAGTATAACTTAAGTAGCTAGCATAAATAGTACCCGATATATATGCGGGTATATCGGACATTTTTCGAAAAATGTCCCAAAATTACCCCAGTTTTTAACGACTTCATATAAATCGCAATTCTAAAGGCCCCTAAAGAGCTAGGAAGCTAAATTTTTTTATATTTGGATGGCATGAGATTGTAGCTTTCTAACAAGGTATAACTTATGTAGCTAGCATAAATAGTACCCGATATATATGCGGGTATATCGGAAATTTTTCAAAAAATGTCCCAAAATTACCCCAGTTTTTAACGACTTCATATAAATCACAATTTTAAAAGGCCCTAAAGAGCTAGGAAGCTAAGTTTTTTTATATTTGGATGGCATGAGATTGTAGCTTTCTAACAAGGTATAACTTATGTAGCTAGCATAAATAGTACCCGATATATATGCGGGCATATCGGACATTTTTCGAAAAATGTCCCAAAATTACCCAAGTTTTTAACGACTTCATATAAATCGCAATTCTAAAGGCCCCTAAAGAGCTAGGAAGCTAATTTTTTTTATATTTGGATGGCATGAGATTGTAGCTTTCTAACAAGGTATAACTTATGTAGCTAGCATAAATAGTACCCGATATATATGCGGGTATATCGGACATTTTTCGAAAAATTACCCCAGTTTTTAACGACTTCATATAAATCGCAATTCTAAAGGCCCCTAAAGAGCTAGGAAGCTTAATTTTTCTATATTTGGATGGCATGAGAATGTAGCTTTCTAACAAAGTATAACTTAAGTAGCTAGCATAAATAGTACCCGATATATATGCGGGTATATCGGACATTTTTCGAAAAATGTCCCAAAATTACCCCAGTTTTTAACGACTTCATATAAATCGCAATTCTAAAGGCCCCTAAAGAGCTAGGAAGCTAAATTTTTTTATATTTGGATGGCATGAGATTGTAGCTTTCTAACAAGGTATAACTTATGTAGCTAGCATAAATAGTACCCGATATATATGCGGGTATATCGGAAATTTTTCAAAAAATGTCCCAAAATTACCCCAGTTTTTAACGACTTCATATAAATCACAATTTTAAAAGGCCCTAAAGAGCTAGGAAGCTAAGTTTTTTTATATTTGGATGGCATGAGATTGTAGCTTTCTAACAAGGTATAACTTATGTAGCTAGCATAAATAGTACCCGATATATATGCGGGCATATCGGACATTTTTCGAAAAATGTCCCAAAATTACCCAAGTTTTTAACGACTTCATATAAATCGCAATTCTAAAGGCCCCTAAAGAGCTAGGAAGCTAAATTTTTTTACATTTGGATGCCATGAAATTGTAGCTTTCTAACAAGGTATAACTTATGTAGCTAGCATAAATAGCACCCGATATATATGCGGGCATATCGGACATTTTTCGTAAAATGTCCCAAAATTACCCAAGTTTTTAACGACTTCATATAAATCGCAATTCTAAAGGCCCCTAAAGAGCTAGGAAGCTAAATTTTTTTATATTTGGATGGCATGAGATTGTAGCTTTCTAACAAGGTATAACTTATGTAGCTAGCATAAATAGTACCCGATATATATGCGGGTATATCGGACATTTTTCAAAAAATGTCCCAAAATTACCCCAGTTTTTAACGACTTCATATAAATCACAATTTTAAAAGGCCCTAAAGAGCTAGGAAGCTAAGTTTTTTTATATTTGGATGGCATGAGATTGTAGCTTTCTAACAAGGTATAACTTATGTAGCTAGCATAAATAGTACCCGATATATATGCGGGCATATCGGACATTTTTCGAAAAATGTCCCAAAATTACCCAAGTTTTTAACGACTTCATATAAATCGCAATTCTAAAGGCCCCTAAAGAGCTAGGAAGCTAAATTTTTTTACATTTGGATGGCATGAGATTGTAGCTTTCTAACAAGGTATAACTTATGTAGCTAGCATAAATAGTACCCGATATATATGCGGGCATGAGATTGTAGCTTTCTAACAAGGTATAACTTATGTAGCTAGCATAGATATTACCCGATATATAAGCGGGCATATAGGACATTTTTCGAAAAATGTCCCAAAATTACCCCAGTTTTCAACGACTTCATATAAATCGCAATTCTAAAGGCCCCCAAAGAGCTAGGAAGCTAAATTTTTTATATTTGGATGGCATGAGATTGTAGCTTTCTAACAAGGTATAACTTATGTAGCTAGCATAAATAGTACCCGATATATATGCGGGTATATCGGACATTTTTCGAAAAATGTCCCAAAATTACCCCAGTTTTTAACGACTTCATATAAATCGCAATTCTAAAGGCCCCTAAAGAGCTAGGAAGCTTAATTTTTCTATATTTGGATGGCATGAGATTGTAGCTTTCTAACAAAGTATAACTTAAGTAGCTAGCATAAATAGTACCCGATATATATGCGGGTATATCGGACATTTTTCGAAAAATGTCCCAAAATTACCCAAGTTTTTAACGACTTCATATAAATCGCAATTCTAAAGGCCCCTAAAGAGCTAGGAAGCTAAATTTTTTTATATTTGGATGGCATGAGATTGTAGCTTTCTAACAAGGTATAACTTATGTAGCTAGCATAAATAGTACCCGATATATATGCGGGTATATCGGACATTTTTCGAAAAATGTCCCAAAATTACCCCAGTTTTTAACGACTTCATATAAATCGCAATTCTAAAGGCCCCTAAAGAGCTAGGAAGCTTAATTTTTCTATATTTGGATGGCATGAGAATGTAGCTTTTTAACAAAGTATAACTTAAGTAGCTAGCATAAATAGTACCCGATATATATGCGGGTATATCGGACATTTTTCGAAAAATGTCCCAAAATTACCCCAGTTTTTAACGACTTCATATAAATCGCAATTCTAAAGGCCCCTAAAGAGCTAGGAAGCTAAATTTTTTTATATTTGGATGGCATGAGATTGTAGCTTTCTAACAAGGTATAACTTATGTAGCTAGCATAAATAGTACCCGATATATATGCGGGTATATCGGAAATTTTTCAAAAAATGTCCCAAAATTACCCCAGTTTTTAACGACTTCATATAAATCACAATTTTAAAAGGCCCTAAAGAGCTAGGAAGCTAAGTTTTTTTATATTTGGATGGCATGAGATTGTAGCTTTCTAACAAGGTATAACTTATGTAGCTAGCATAAATAGTACCCGATATATATGCGGGCATATCGGACATTTTTCGAAAAATGTCCCAAAATTACCCAAGTTTTTAACGACTTCATATAAATCGCAATTCTAAAGGCCCCTAAAGAGCTAGGAAGCTAATTTTTTTTATATTTGGATGGCATGAGATTGTAGCTTTCTAACAAGGTATAACTTATGTAGCTAGCATAAATAGTACCCGATATATATGCGGGTATATCGGACATTTTTCGAAAAATTACCCCAGTTTTTAACGACTTCATATAAATCGCAATTCTAAAGGCCCCTAAAGAGCTAGGAAGCTTAATTTTTCTATATTTGGATGGCATGAGAATGTAGCTTTCTAACAAAGTATAACTTAAGTAGCTAGCATAAATAGTACCCGATATATATGCGGGTATATCGGACATTTTTCGAAAAATGTCCCAAAATTACCCCAGTTTTTAACGACTTCATATAAATCGCAATTCTAAAGGCCCCTAAAGAGCTAGGAAGCTAAATTTTTTTATATTTGGATGGCATGAGATTGTAGCTTTCTAACAAGGTATAACTTATGTAGCTAGCATAAATAGTACCCGATATATATGCGGGTATATCGGAAATTTTTCAAAAAATGTCCCAAAATTACCCCAGTTTTTAACGACTTCATATAAATCACAATTTTAAAAGGCCCTAAAGAGCTAGGAAGCTAAGTTTTTTTATATTTGGATGGCATGAGATTGTAGCTTTCTAACAAGGTATAACTTATGTAGCTAGCATAAATAGTACCCGATATATATGCGGGCATATCGGACATTTTTCGAAAAATGTCCCAAAATTACCCAAGTTTTTAACGACTTCATATAAATCGCAATTCTAAAGGCCCCTAAAGAGCTAGGAAGCTAAATTTTTTTACATTTGGATGCCATGAAATTGTAGCTTTCTAACAAGGTATAACTTATGTAGCTAGCATAAATAGCACCCGATATATATGCGGGCATATCGGACATTTTTCGTAAAATGTCCCAAAATTACCCAAGTTTTTAACGACTTCATATAAATCGCAATTCTAAAGGCCCCTAAAGAGCTAGGAAGCTAAATTTTTTTATATTTGGATGGCATGAGATTGTAGCTTTCTAACAAGGTATAACTTATGTAGCTAGCATAAATAGTACCCGATATATATGCGGGTATATCGGACATTTTTCAAAAA
Organism: Calliphora vicina; assembly: GCF_958450345.1. Taxonomy (NCBI): domain Eukaryota; kingdom Metazoa; phylum Arthropoda; class Insecta; order Diptera; family Calliphoridae; genus Calliphora; species Calliphora vicina. Next base: position 84,721 of record NW_027052641.1, read on the forward strand.
ATGTCCCAAAATTACCCCAGTTTTTAACGACTTCATATAAATCACAATTTTAAAAGGCCCTAAAGAGCTAGGAAGCTAAGTTTTTTTATATTTGGATGGCATGAGATTGTAGCTTTCTAACAAGGTATAACTTATGTAGCTAGCATAAATAGTACCCGATATATATGCGGGCATATCGGACATTTTTCGAAAAATGTCCCAAAATTACCCAAGTTTTTAACGACTTCATATAAATCGCAATTCTAAAGGCCCCTAAAGAGCTAGGAAGCTAATTTTTTTTATATTTGGATGGCATGAGATTGTAGCTTTCTAACAAGGTATAACTTATGTAGCTAGCATAAATAGTACCCGATATATATGCGGGTATATCGGAAATTTTTCAAAAAATGTCCCAAAATTACCCCAGTTTTTAACGACTTCATATAAATCACAATTTTAAAAGGCCCTAAAGAGCTAGGAAGCTAAGTTTTTTTATATTTGGATGGCATGAGATTGTAGCTTTCTAACAAGGTATAACTTATGTAGCTAGCATAAATAGTACCCGATATATATGCGGGCATATCGGACATTTTTCGAAAAATGTCCCAAAATTACCCAAGTTTTTAACGACTTCATATAAATCGCAATTCTAAAGGCCCCTAAAGAGCTAGGAAGCTAATTTTTTTTATATTTGGATGGCATGAGATTGTAGCTTTCTAACAAGGTATAACTTATGTAGCTAGCATAAATAGTACCCGATATATATGCGGGTATATCGGACATTTTTCGAAAAATTACCCCAGTTTTTAACGACTTCATATAAATCGCAATTCTAAAGGCCCCTAAAGAGCTAGGAAGCTTAATTTTTCTATATTTGGATGGCATGAGAATGTAGCTTTCTAACAAAGTATAACTTAAGTAGCTAGCATAAATAGTACCCGATATATATGCGGGTATATCGGACATTTTTCGAAAAATGTCCCAAAATTACCCCAGTTTTTAACGACTTCATATAAATCGCAATTCTAAAGGCCCCTAAAGAGCTAGGAAGCTAAATTTTTTTATATTTGGATGGCATGAGATTGTAGCTTTCTAACAAGGTATAACTTATGTAGCTAGCATAAATAGTACCCGATATATATGCGGGTATATCGGAAATTTTTCAAAAAATGTCCCAAAATTACCCCAGTTTTTAACGACTTCATATAAATCACAATTTTAAAAGGCCCTAAAGAGCTAGGAAGCTAAGTTTTTTTATATTTGGATGGCATGAGATTGTAGCTTTCTAACAAGGTATAACTTATGTAGCTAGCATAAATAGTACCCGATATATATGCGGGCATATCGGACATTTTTCGAAAAATGTCCCAAAATTACCCAAGTTTTTAACGACTTCATATAAATCGCAATTCTAAAGGCCCCTAAAGAGCTAGGAAGCTAAATTTTTTTACATTTGGATGCCATGAGATTGTAGCTTTCTAACAAGGTATAACTTATGTAGCTAGCATAAATAGTACCCGATATATATGCGGGTATATCGGACATTTTTCAAAAAATGTCCCAAAATTACCCCAGTTTTTAACGACTTCATATAAATCACAATTTTAAAAGGCCCTAAAGAGCTAGGAAGCTAAGTTTTTTTATATTTGGATGGCATGAGATTGTAGCTTTCTAACAAGGTATAACTTATGTAGCTAGCATAAATAGTACCCGATATATATGCGGGCATATCGGACATTTTTCGAAAAATGTCCCAAAATTACCCAAGTTTTTAACGACTTCATATAAATCGCAATTCTAAAGGCCCCTAAAGAGCTAGGAAGCTAATTTTTTTTATATTTGGATGGCATGAGATTGTAGCTTTCTAACAAGGTATAACTTATGTAGCTAGCATAAATAGTACCCGATATATATGCGGGTATATCGGACATTTTTCGAAAAATTACCCCAGTTTTTAACGACTTCATATAAATCGCAATTCTAAAGGCCCCTAAAGAGCTAGGAAGCTTAATTTTTCTATATTTGGATGGCATGAGAATGTAGCTTTCTAACAAAGTATAACTTAAGTAGCTAGCATAAATAGTACCCGATATATATGCGGGTATATCGGACATTTTTCGAAAAATGTCCCAAAATTACCCCAGTTTTTAACGACTTCATATAAATCGCAATTCTAAAGGCCCCTAAAGAGCTAGGAAGCTAAATTTTTTTATATTTGGATGGCATGAGATTGTAGCTTTCTAACAAGGTATAACTTATGTAGCTAGCATAAATAGTACCCGATATATATGCGGGTATATCGGAAATTTTTCAAAAAATGTCCCAAAATTACCCCAGTTTTTAACGACTTCATATAAATCACAATTTTAAAAGGCCCTAAAGAGCTAGGAAGCTAAGTTTTTTTATATTTGGATGGCATGAGATTGTAGCTTTCTAACAAGGTATAACTTATGTAGCTAGCATAAATAGTACCCGATATATATGCGGGCATATCGGACATTTTTCGAAAAATGTCCCAAAATTACCCAAGTTTTTAACGACTTCATATAAATCGCAATTCTAAAGGCCCCTAAAGAGCTAGGAAGCTAAATTTTTTTACATTTGGATGCCATGAAATTGTAGCTTTCTAACAAGGTATAACTTATGTAGCTAGCATAAATAGCACCCGATATATATGCGGGCATATCGGACATTTTTCGTAAAATGTCCCAAAATTACCCAAGTTTTTAACGACTTCATATAAATCGCAATTCTAAAGGCCCCTAAAGAGCTAGGAAGCTAAATTTTTTTATATTTGGATGGCATGAGATTGTAGCTTTCTAACAAGGTATAACTTATGTAGCTAGCATAAATAGTACCCGATATATATGCGGGTATATCGGACATTTTTCAAAAAATGTCCCAAAATTACCCCAGTTTTTAACGACTTCATATAAATCGCAATTTTAAAAGGCCCTAAAGAGCTAGGAAGCTAAATTTTTTTATATTTGGATGGCATGAGATTGTAGCTTTCTAACAAAGTATAACTTAAGTAGCTAGCATAAATAGTACCCGATATATATGCGGGTATATCGGACATTTTTCGAAAAATGTCCCAAAATTACCCCAGTTTTTAACGACTTCATATAAATCGCAATTCTAAAGGCCCCTAAAGAGCTAGGAAGCTAAATTTTTTTATATTTGGATGGCATGAGATTGTAGCTTTCTAACAAGGTATAACTTAAGTAGCTAGCATAAATAGTACCCGATATATATGCGGGTATATCGGACATTTTTCGAAAAATGTCCCAAAATTACCCCAGTTTTTAACGACTTCATATAAATCGCAATTCTAAAGGCCCCTAAAGAGCTAGGAAGCTAAATTTTTTTATATTTGGATGGCATGAGATTGTAGCTTTCTAACAAGGTATAACTTATGTAGCTAGCATAAATAGTACCCGATATATATGCGGGCATGAGATTGTAGCTTTCTAACAAGGTATAACTTAAGTAGCTAGCATAGATATTACCCGATATATAAGCGGGCATATCGGACATTTTTCGAAAAATGTCCCAAAATTACCCCAGTTTTCAACGACTTCATATAAATCGCAATTCTAAAGGCCCCTAAAGAGCTAGGAAGCTAAATTTTTTATATTTGGATGGCATGAGATTGTAGCTTTCTAACAAGGTATAACTTATGTAGCTAGCATAAATAGTACCCGATATATATGCGGGTATATCGGACATTTTTCGAAAAATGTCCCAAAATTACCCCAGTTTTTAACGACTTCATATAAATCGCAATTCTAAAGGCCCCTAAAGAGCTAGGAAGCTAATTTTTTTTATATTTGGATGGCATGAGATTGTAGCTTTCTAACAAGGTATAACTTATGTAGCTAGCATAAATAGTACCCGATATATATGCGGGTATATCGGACATTTTTCGAAAAATTACCCCAGTTTTTAACGACTTCATATAAATCGCAATTCTAAAGGCCCCTAAAGAGCTAGGAAGCTTAATTTTTCTATATTTGGATGGCATGAGAATGTAGCTTTCTAACAAAGTATAACTTAAGTAGCTAGCATAAATAGTACCCGATATATATGCGGGTATATCGGACATTTTTCGAAAAATGTCCCAAAATTACCCCAGTTTTTAACGACTTCATATAAATCGCAATTCTAAAGGCCCCTAAAGAGCTAGGAAGCTAAATTTTTTTATATTTGGATGGCATGAGATTGTAGCTTTCTAACAAGGTATAACTTATGTAGCTAGCATAAATAGTACCCGATATAAGGAGTGAGATCGAAAAATTCTTAACACACGTTTTTCATTACATTTTTTAACCCAAGTATTATTTGAATTTTTTTTTGATCAAGTTACCTTTGAAAAACATGTCAGTTATTATGTGTAATGTCAATTATATTAATTTTTTTGTTAATCTGATTAAAATGAGTGACCAGAAAAAAGTGCGTACTGAAATTATTAAATATTTTCAACAAAACCCAACTTGGTCTTACAAAAAGTTGGCCAAGCATACAAAGGTCTGCCGTCAAACTGTTTCCAATGTTATTAAACAGTACCGGGAGAACTTGTCAGTTGATAGAAAACCTGGTTCAGGTAGAAGGAATGGTCCACATGATGTTTCTAAAGCCAAAAAAATAGAACGCATTTTCAAAAGAGCTCCCAACACATCCGGTAGGAAAGCAGCCCGGTTAGCTCAGTGCTCGGACTATTTGGTACGAAAAGTTAAAGCTAATGCAGGTTTAAAAACATACAAGGCTCAAAAAGTTCCTGACAGGAACGCTACTAAAAATTTAGAGGCAAAAAACAGAGCACGGAAATTGAAGTCAAGTTTTATAAAAAAATATTCTTGCTGCATAATGGATGACGAAACGTATGTTCTGGCAGATTTTTCGCAACTTCCAGGTCAAAAATTTTATGTTGCTGATGCTCGAGGGAATGTTGAAGAAAAGTTTAGGACCCAAAAGCAGACAAAATTTCCCAGAAAGTTCTTGGTATGGCAAGCAATATGCAGTTGCGGCAAAAGAAGCCACTCATTTGTTACAACGGGCTCTATAAATACCGAAATTTACATCAAGGAATGTTTACAAAAAAGGCTGCTTCCATTCATAAGACTTCATAATGTGTCCACTTATTTTTGGCCTGACTTGGCATCCTGTCACTATGGCAAACAAGCCCTTGAGTGGTAAAAGAACAATAATGTGGTATTTGTACCAAGAGAGGCAAATCCTCCAAACTGCCCGGAGCTAAGGCCAGTGGAGAGATATTGGGCTCTTGTTAAAAGAGAATTGAAGAGTACAAAAAAGGTGTCCAAAAGTGTGGTAGATTTTAAACGGAGATGGACTACATGTTCGAGCAAAGTGACAGAAAGCACTATAAAAACGTTAATGGAAGGGTTTCCGAAAAAGGTTCAAAATTTCATCACTAGTGATTAAAACTATAAAAATAATTTTTTTTGTAAATTGTAATAATAATTTCAATCAAATAAAAAAAAAATTAAAGCTGTAAGTTTAGTGGTTTCTTTTTTATAAACATATATGTATGTTAAGAATTTTTCGATCTCACTCCTTATATGCGGGTATATCGGAAATTTTTCAAAAAATGTCCCAAAATTACCCCAGTTTTTAACGACTTCATATAAATCACAATTTTAAAAGGCCCTAAAGAGCTAGGAAGCTAAGTTTTTTTATATTTGGATGGCATGAGATTGTAGCTTTCTAACAAGGTATAACTTATGTAGCTAGCATAAATAGTACCCGATATATATGCGGGCATATCGGACATTTTTCGAAAAATGTCCCAAAATTACCCAAGTTTTTAACGACTTCATATAAATCGCAATTCTAAAGGCCCCTAAAGAGCTAGGAAGCTAAATTTTTTTACATTTGGATGCCATGAAATTGTAGCTTTCTAACAAGGTATAACTTATGTAGCTAGCATAAATAGCACCCGATATATATGCGGGCATATCGGACATTTTTCGTAAAATGTCCCAAAATTACCCAAGTTTTTAACGACTTCATATAAATCGCAATTCTAAAGGCCCCTAAAGAGCTAGGAAGCTAAATTTTTTTATATTTGGATGGCATGAGATTGTAGCTTTCTAACAAGGTATAACTTATGTAGCTAGCATAAATAGTACCCGATATATATGCGGGTATATCGGACATTTTTCAAAAAATGTCCCAAAATTACCCCAGTTTTTAACGACTTCATATAAATCGCAATTTTAAAAGGCCCTAAAGAGCTAGGAAGCTAAATTTTTTTATATTTGGATGGCATGAGATTGTAGCTTTCTAACAAAGTATAACTTAAGTAGCTAGCATAAATAGTACCCGATATATATGCGGGTATATCGGACATTTTTCGAAAAATGTCCCAAAATTACCCCAGTTTTTAACGACTTCATATAAATCGCAATTCTAAAGGCCCCTAAAGAGCTAGGAAGCTAAATTTTTTTATATTTGGATGGCATGAGATTGTAGCTTTCTAACAAGGTATAACTTAAGTAGCTAGCATAAATAGTACCCGATATATATGCGGGTATATCGGACATTTTTCGAAAAATGTCCCAAAATTACCCCAGTTTTTAACGACTTCATATAAATCGCAATTCTAAAGGCCCCTAAAGAGCTAGGAAGCTAAATTTTTTTATATTTGGATGGCATGAGATTGTAGCTTTCTAACAAGGTATAACTTATGTAGCTAGCATAAATAGTACCCGATATATATGCGGGCATGAGATTGTAGCTTTCTAACAAGGTATAACTTAAGTAGCTAGCATAGATATTACCCGATATATAAGCGGGCATATCGGACATTTTTCGAAAAATGTCCCAAAATTACCCCAGTTTTCAACGACTTCATATAAATCGCAATTCTAAAGGCCCCTAAAGAGCTAGGAAGCTAAATTTTTTATATTTGGATGGCATGAGATTGTAGCTTTCTAACAAGGTATAACTTATGTAGCTAGCATAAATAGTGCCCGATATATATGCGGGTATATCGGACATTTTTCGAAAAATGTCCCAAAATTACCCCAGTTTTTAACGACTTCATATAAATCGCAATTCTAAAGGCCCCTAAAGAGCTAGGAAGCTTAATTTTTCTATATTTGGATGGCATGAGATTGTATCTTTCTAACAAAGTATAACTTAAGTAGCTAGCATAAATAGTACCCGATATATATGCGGGTATATCGGACATTTTTCGAAAAATGTCCCAAAATTACCCCAGTTTTTAACGACTTCATATAAATCGCAATTCTAAAGGCCCCTAAAGAGCTAGGAAGCTAAATTTTTTATATTTGGATGGCATGAGATTGTAGCTTTCTAACAAGGTATAACTTATGTAGCTAGCGTAAATAGTACCCGATATATATGCGGGTATATCGGAAATTTTTCAAAAAATGTCCCAAAATTACCCCAGTTTTTACCGACTTCATATAAATCGCAATTTTAAAAGGCCCTAAAGAGCTAGGAAGCTAAGTTTTTTTATATTTGGATGGCATGAGATTGTGGCTTTCTAACAAGGTATAACTTATGTAGCTAGCATAAATAGTACCCGATATATATGCGGGCATATCGGACATTTTTCGAAAAATGTCCCAAAATTACCCAAGTTTTTAACGACTTCATATAAATCGCAATTCTAAAGGCCCCTAAAGAGCTAGGAAGCTAAATTTTTTTACATTTGGATGCCATGAAATTGTAGCTTTCTAACAAGGTATAACTTATGTAGCTAGCATAAATAGCACCCGATATATATGCGGGCATATCGGACATTTTTCGAAAAATGTCCCAAAATTACCCAAGTTTTTAACGACTTCATATAAATCGCAATTCTAAAGGCCCCTAAAGAGCTAGGAAGCTAAATTTTTTTATATTTGGATGGCATGAGATTGTAGCTTTCTAACAAGGTATAACTTAAGTAGCTAGCATAAATAGTACCCGATATATATGCGGGTATATCGGACATTTTTCGAAAAATGTCCCAAAATTACCCCAGTTTTTAACGACTTCATATAAATCGCAATTCTAAAGGCCCCTAAAGAGCTAGGAAGCTAAATTTTTTTATATTTGGATGGCATGAGATTGTAGCTTTCTAACAAGGTATAACTTATGTAGCTAGCATAAATAGTACCCGATATATATGCGGGCATGAGATTGTAGCTTTCTAACAAGGTATAACTTAAGTAGCTAGCATAGATATTACCCGATATATAAGCGGGCATATCGGACATTTTTCGAAAAATGTCCCAAAATTACCCCAGTTTTCAACGACTTCATATAAATCGCAATTCTAAAGGCCCCTAAAGAGCTAGGAAGCTAAATTTTTTATATTTGGATGGCATGAGATTGTAGCTTTCTAACAAGGTATAACTTATGTAGCTAGCATAAATAGTACCCGATATATATGCGGGTATATCGGACATTTTTCGAAAAATGTCCCAAAATTACCCCAGTTTTTAACGACTTCATATAAATCGCAATTCTAAAGGCCCCTAAAGAGCTAGGAAGCTTAATTTTTCTATATTTGGATGGCATGAGATTGTAGCTTTCTAACAAGGTATAACTTATGTAGCTAGCATAAATAGTACCCGATATATATGCGGGTATATCGGACATTTTTCGAAAAATGTCCCAAAATTACCCCAGTTTTTAACGACTTCATATAAATCGCAATTCTAAAGGCCCCTAAAGAGCTAGGAAGCTTAATTTTTCTATATTTGGATGGCATGAGATTGTATCTTTCTAACAAAGTATAACTTAAGTAGCTAGCATAAATAGTACCCGATATATATGCGGGTATATCGGACATTTTTCGAAAAATGTCCCAAAATTACCCCAGTTTTTAACGACTTCATATAAATCGCAATTCTAAAGGCCCCTAAAGAGCTAGGAAGCTAAATTTTTTATATTTGGATGGCATGAGATTGTAGCTTTCTAACAAGGTATAACTTATGTAGCTAGCATAAATAGTACCCGATATATATGCGGGTATATCGGACATTTTTCAAAAAATGTCCCAAAATTACCCCAGTTTTTAACGACTTCATATAAATCGCAATTCTAAAGGCCCCTAAAGAGCTAGGAAGCTAAATTTTTTATATTTGGATGGCATGAGATTGTAGCTTTCTAACAAGGTATAACTTATGTAGCTAGCATAAATAGTACCCGATATATATGCGGGTATATCGGACATTTTTCAAAAAATGTCCCAAAATTACCCCAGTTTTTAACGACTTCATATAAATCGCAATTTTAAAAGGCCCTAAAGAGCTAGGAAGCTAAGTTTTTTTATATTTGGATGGCATGAGATTGTGGCTTTCTAACAAGGTATAACTTATGTAGCTAGCATAAATAGTACCCGATATATATGCGGGCATATCGGACATTTTTCGAAAAATGTCCCAAAATTACCCAAGTTTTTAACGACTTCATATAAATCGCAATTCTAAAGGCCCCTAAAGAGCTAGGAAGCTAAATTTTTTTACATTTGGATGCCATGAAATTGTAGCTTTCTAACAAGGTATAACTTATGTAGCTAGCATAAATAGTACCCGATATATATGCGGGCATGAGATTGTAGCTTTCTAACAAGGTATAACTTAAGTAGCTAGCATAGATATTACCCGATATATAAGCGGGCATATCGGACATTTTTCGAAAAATGTCCCAAAATTACCCCAGTTTTCAACGACTTCATATAAATCGCAATTCTAAAGGCCCCTAAAGAGCTAGGAAGCTAAATTTTTTATATTTGGATGGCATGAGATTGTAGCTTTCTAACAAGGTATAACTTATGTAGCTAGCATAAATAGTACCCGATATATATGCGGGTATATCGGACATTTTTCGAAAAATGTCCCAAAATTACCCCAGTTTTTAACGACTTCATATAAATCGCAATTCTAAAGGCCCCTAAAGAGCTAGGAAGCTTAATTTTTCTATATTTGGATGGCATGAGATTGTATCTTTCTAACAAAGTATAACTTAAGTAGCTAGCATAAATAGTACCCGATATATATGCGGGTATATCGGACATTTTTCGAAAAATGTCCCAAAATTACCCCAGTTTTTAACGACTTCATATAAATCGCAATTCTAAAGGCCCCTAAAGAGCTAGGAAGCTAAATTTTTTATATTTGGATGGCATGAGATTGTAGCTTTCTAACAAGGTATAACTTATGTAGCTAGCATAAATAGTACCCGATATATATGCGGGTATATCGGACATTTTTCAAAAAATGTCCCAAAATTACCCCAGTTTTTAACGACTTCATATAAATCGCAATTTTAAAAGGCCCTAAAGAGCTAGGAAGCTAAGTTTTTTTATATTTGGATGGCATGAGATTGTGGCTTTCTAACAAGGTATAACTTATGTAGCTAGCATAAATAGTACCCGATATATATGCGGGCATATCGGACATTTTTCGAAAAATGTCCCAAAATTACCCAAGTTTTTAACGACTTCATATAAATCGCAATTCTAAAGGCCCCTAAAGAGCTAGGAAGCTAAATTTTTTTACATTTGGATGCCATGAAATTGTAGCTTTCTAACAAGGTATAACTTATGTAGCTAGCATAAATAGCACCCGATATATATGCGGGCATATCGGACATTTTTCGAAAAATGTCCCAAAATTACCCAAGTTTTTAACGACTTCATATAAATCGCAATTCTAAAGGCCCCTAAAGAGCTAGGAAGCTAAATTTTTTTATATTTGGATGGCATGAGATTGTAGCTTTCTAACAAGGTATAACTTATGTAGCTAGCATAAATAGTACCCGATATATATGCGGGCATGAGATTGTAGCTTTCTAACAAGGTATAACTTATGTAGCTAGCATAAATAGTACCCGATATATATGCGGGTATATCGGACATTTTTCGAAAAATGTCCCAAAATTACCCCAGTTTTTAACGACTTCATATAAATCGCAATTCTAAAGGCCCCTAAAGAGCTAGGAAGCTTAATTTTTCTATATTTGGATGGCATGAGAATGTAGCTTTCTAACAAAGTATAACTTAAGTAGCTAGCATAAATAGTACCCGATATATATGCGGGTATATCGGACATTTTTCGAAAAATGTCCCAAAATTACCCCAGTTTTTAACGACTTCATATAAATCGCAATTCTAAAGGCCCCTAAAGAGCTAGGAAGCTAAATTTTTTTATATTTGGATGGCATGAGATTGTAGCTTTCTAACAAGGTATAACTTATGTAGCTAGCATAAATAGTACCCGATATATATGCGGGTATATCGGAAATTTTTCAAAAAATGTCCCAAAATTACCCCAGTTTTTAACGACTTCATATAAATCACAATTTTAAAAGGCCCTAAAGAGCTAGGAAGCTAAGTTTTTTTATATTTGGATGGCATGAGATTGTAGCTTTCTAACAAGGTATAACTTATGTAGCTAGCATAAATAGTACCCGATATATATGCGGGCATATCGGACATTTTTCGAAAAATGTCCCAAAATTACCCAAGTTTTTAACGACTTCATATAAATCGCAATTCTAAAGGCCCCTAAAGAGCTAGGAAGCTAAATTTTTTTACATTTGGATGCCATGAAATTGTAGCTTTCTAACAAGGTATAACTTATGTAGCTAGCATAAATAGCACCCGATATATATGCGGGCATATCGGACATTTTTCGTAAAATGTCCCAAAATTACCCAAGTTTTTAACGACTTCATATAAATCGCAATTCTAAAGGCCCCTAAAGAGCTAGGAAGCTAAATTTTTTTATATTTGGATGGCATGAGATTGTAGCTTTCTAACAAGGTATAACTTATGTAGCTAGCATAAATAGTACCCGATATATATGCGGGTATATCGGACATTTTTCAAAAAATGTCCCAAAATTACCCCAGTTTTTAACGACTTCATATAAATCGCAATTTTAAAAGGCCCTCAAGAGCTAGGAAGCTAAATTTTTTTATATTTGGATGGCATGAGATTGTAGCTTTCTAACAAAGTATAACTTAAGTAGCTAGCATAAATAGTACCCGATATATATGCGGGTATATCGGACATTTTTCGAAAAATGTCCCAAAATTACCCCAGTTTTTAACGACTTCATATAAATCGCAATTCTAAAGGCCCCTAAAGAGCTAGGAAGCTAAATTTTTTTATATTTGGATGGCATGAGATTGTAGCTTTCTAACAAGGTATAACTTAAGTAGCTAGCATAAATAGTACCCGATATATATGCGGGCATGAGATTGTAGCTTTCTAACAAGGTATAACTTATGTAGCTAGCATAGATATTACCCGATATATAAGCGGGCATATCGGACATTTTTCGAAAAATGTCCCAAAATTACCCCAGTTTTTAACGACTTCATATAAATCGCAATTTTAAAAGGCCCTAAAGAGCTAGGAAGCTAAGTTTTTTTATATTTGGATGGCATGAGATTGTAGCTTTCTAACAAGGTATAACTAATGTAGCTAGCATAAATAGTACCCGATATATATGCGGGCATATCGGACATTTTTCGAAAAATGTCCCAAAATTACCCAAGTTTTTAACGACTTCATATAAATCGCAATTCTAAAGGCCCCTAAAGAGCTAGGAAGCTAAATTTTTTTACATTTGGATGGCATGAGATTGTAGCTTTCTAACAAGGTATAACTTATGTAGCTAGCATAAATAGTACCCGATATATATGCGGGCATGAGATTGTAGCTTTCTAACAAGGTATAACTTATGTAGCTAGCATAGATATTACCCGATATATAAGCGGGCATATCGGACATTTTTCGAAAAATGTCCCAAAATTACCCCAGTTTTCAACGACTTCATATAAATCGCAATTCTAAAGGCCCCCAAAGAGCTAGGAAGCTAAATTTTTTATATTTGGATGGCATGAGATTGTAGCTTTCTAACAAGGTATAACTTATGTAGCTAGCATAAATAGTACCCGATATATATGCGGGTATATCGGACATTTTTCGAAAAATGTCCCAAAATTACCCCAGTTTTTAACGACTTCATATAAATCGCAATTCTAAAGGCCCCTAAAGAGCTAGGAAGCTTAATTTTTCTATATTTGGATGGCATGAGATTGTAGCTTTCTAACAAAGTATAACTTAAGTAGCTAGCATAAATAGTACCCGATATATATGCGGGTATATCGGACATTTTTCGAAAAATGTCCCAAAATTACCCCAGTTTTTAACGACTTCATATAAATCGCAATTCTAAAGGCCCCTAAAGAGCTAGGAAGCTAAATTTTTTTATATTTGGATGGCATGAGATTGTAGCTTTCTAACAAGGTATAACTTATGTAGCTAGCATAAATAGTACCCGATATATATGCGGGTATATCGGAAATTTTTCAAAAAATGTCCCAAAATTACCCCAGTTTTTAACGACTTCATATAAATCGCAATTTTAAAAGGCCCTAAAGAGCTAGGAAGCTAAGTTTTTTTATATTTGGATGGCATGAGATTGTAGCTTTCTAACAAGGTATAACTTATGTAGCTAGCATAAATAGTACCCGATATATATGCGGGCATATTGGACATTTTTCGAAAAATGTCCCAAAATTACCCAAGTTTTTAACGACTTCATATAAATCGCAATTCTAAAGGCCCCTAAAGAGCTAGGAAGCTAAATTTTTTTACATTTGGATGCCATGAAATTGTAGCTTTCTAACAAGGTATAACTTATGTAGCTAGCATAAATAGCACCCGATATATATGCGGGCATATCGGACATTTTTCGTAAAATGTCCCAAAATTACACAAGTTTTTAACGACTTCATATAAATCGCAATTCTAAAGGCCCCTAAAGAGCTAGGAAGCTAAATTTTTTTATATTTGGATGGCATGAGATTGTAGCTTTCTAACAAGGTATAACTTATGTAGCTAGCATAAATAGTACCCGATATATATGCGGGTATATCGGAAATTTTTCAAAAAATGTCCCAAAATTACCCCAGTTTTTAACGACTTCATATAAATCGCAATTTTAAAAGGCCCTAAAGAGCTAGGAAGCTAAGTTTTTTTATATTTGGATGGCATGAGATTGTAGCTTTCTAACAAGGTATAACTTATGTAGCTAGCATAAATAGTACCCGATATATATGCGGGCATATCGGACATTTTTCGAAAAATGTCCCAAAATTATAACTTATGTAGCTAGCATAAATAGTACCCGATATATATGCGGGCATGAGATTGTAGCTTTCTAACAAGGTATAACTTATGTAGCTAGCATAGATATTACCCGATATATAAGCGGGCATATCGGACATTTTTCGAAAAATGTCCCAAAATTACCCCAGTTTTCAACGACTTCATATAAATCGCAATTCTAAAGGCCCCCAAAGAGCTAGGAAGCTTAATTTTTCTATATTTGGATGGCATGAGATTGTAGCTTTCTAACAAAGTATAACTTAAGTAGCTAGCATAAATAGTACCCGATATATATGCGGGTATATCGGACATTTTTCGAAAAATGTCCCAAAATTACCCCAGTTTTTAACGACTTCATATAAATCGCAATTCTAAAGGCCCCTAAAGAGCTAGGAAGCTAAGTTTTTTTATATTTGGATGGCATGAGATTGTAGCTTTCTAACAAGGTATAACTTATGTAGCTAGCATAAATAGTACCCGATATATATGCGGGCATATCGGACATTTTTCGAAAAATGTCCCAAAATTACCCCAGTTTTTAACGACTTCATATAAATCGCAATTCTAAAGGCCCCTAAAGAGCTAGGAAGCTAAATTTTTTTATATTTGGATGGCATGAGATTGTAGCTTTCTAACAAGGTATAACTTATGTAGCTAGCATAAATAGTACCCGATATATATGCGGGCATATCGGACATTTTTCGAAAAATGTCCCAAAATTACCCCAGTTTTTAACGACTTCATATAAATCGCAATTCTAAAGGCCCCTAAAGAGCTAGGAAGCTAAATTTTTTATATTTGGATGACATGAGATTGTAGCTTTCTAACAAGTTATAACTTATGTAGCTAGCATGAATAGTACCCGATATATATGCGGGTATATCGGACATTTTTCGAAAAATGTCCCAAAATTACCCCAGTTTTTAACGACTTCATATAAATCGCAATTCTAAAGGCCCCTAAAGAGCTAGGAAGCTAAATTTTTTTATATTTGGATGGCATGAGATTGTAGCTTTCTAACAAGGTATAACTTATGTAGCTAGCATAAATAGTACCCGATATATATGCGGGTATATCGGACATTTTTCGAAAAATGTCCCAAAATTACCCAAGTTTTTAACGACTTCATATAAATCGCAATTCTAAAGGCCCCTAAAGAGCTAGGAAGCTAAATTTTTTATATTTGGATGGCATGAGATTGTAGCTTTCTAACAAGGTATAACTTATGTAGCTAGCATAAATAGTACCCGATATATATGCGGGCATGAGATTGTAGCTTTCTAACAAGGTATAACTTATGTAGCTAGCATAGATATTACCCGATATATAAGCGGGCATATCGGACATTTTTCGAAAAATGTCCCAAAATTACCCCAGTTTTCAACGACTTCATATAAATCGCAATTCTAAAGGCCCCCAAAGAGCTAGGAAGCTAAATTTTTTATATTTGGATGGCATGAGATTGTAGCTTTCTAACAAGGTATAACTTATGTAGCTAGCATAAATAGTACCCGATATATATGCGGGTATATCGGACATTTTTCGAAAAATGTCCCAAAATTACCCCAGTTTTTAACGACTTCATATAAATCGCAATTCTAAAGGCCCCTAAAGAGCTAGGAAGCTTAATTTTTCTATATTTGGATGGCATGAGATTGTAGCTTTCTAACAAAGTATAACTTAAGTAGCTAGCATAAATAGTACCCGATATATATGCGGGTATATCGGACATTTTTCGAAAAATGTCCCAAAATTACCCCAGTTTTTAACGACTTCATATAAATCGCAATTCTAAAGGCCCCTAAAGAGCTAGGAAGCTAAATTTTTTTATATTTGGATGGCATGAGATTGTAGCTTTCTAACAAGGTATAACTTATGTAGCTAGCATAAATAGTACTCGATATATATGCGGGCATATCGGACATTTTTCGAAAAATGTCCCAAAATTACCCCAGTTTTTAACGACTTCATATAAATCGCAATTCTAAAGGCCCTAAAGAGCTAGGAAGCTAAATTTTTTTATATTTGGATGGCATGAGATTGTAGCTTTCTAACAAGGTATAACTTATGTAGCTAGCATAAATAGTACCCGATATATATGCGGGCATATCGGACATTTTTCGAAAAATGTCCCAAAATTACCCAAGTTTTTAACGACTTCATATAAATCGCAATTCTAAAGGCCCCTAAAGAGCTAGGAAGCTAAATTTTTTTACATTTGGATGCCATGAGATTGTAGCTTTCTAACAAGGTATAACTTATGTAGCTAGCATAAATAGCACCCGATATATATGCGGGCATATCGGACATTTTTCGAAAAATGTCCCAAAATTACCCCAGTTTTTAACGACTTCATATAAATCGCAATTCTAAAGGCCCCTAAAGAGCTAGGAAGCTAAATTTTTTTATATTTGGATGGCATGAGATTGTAGCTTTCTAACAAGGTATAACTTATGTAGCTAGCATAAATAGTACCCGATATGCGGGTATATCGGACATTTTTCGAAAAATGTCCCAAAATTACCCCAGTTTTTAACGACTTCATATAAATCGCAATTCTAAAGGCCCCTAAAGAGCTAGGAAGCTAAATTTTTTATATTTGGATGACATGAGATTGTAGCTTTCTAACAAGGTATAACTTATGTAGCTAGCATGAATAGTACCCGATATATATGCGGGTATATCGGACATTTTTCGAAAAATGTCCCAAAATTACCCCAGTTTTTAACGACTTCATATAAATCGCAATTCTAAAGGCCCCTAAAGAGCTAGGAAGCTAAATTTTTTTATATTTGGATGGCATGAGATTGTAGCTTTCTAACAAGGTATAACTTATGTAGCTAGCATAAATAGTACCCGATATATATGCGGGTATATCGGACATTTTTCGAAAAATGTCCCAAAATTACCCAAGTTTTTAACGACTTCATATAAATCGCAATTCTAAAGGCCCCTAAAGAGCTAGGAAGCTAAGTTTTTTTATATTTGGATGGCATGAGATTGTAGCTTTCTAACAAGGTATAACTTATGTAGCTAGCATAAATAGTACCCGATATATATGCGGGCATATCGGACATTTTTCGAAAAATGTCCCAAAATTACCCAAGTTTTTAACGACTTCATATAAATCGCAATTCTAAAGGCCCCTAAAGAGCTAGGAAGCTAAATTTTTTTACATTTGGATGCCATGAAATTGTAGCTTTCTAACCAGGTATAACTTATGTAGCTAGCATAAATAGCACCCGATATATATGCGGGCATATCGGACATTTTTCGTAAAATGTCCAAAATTACACAAGTTTTTAACGACTTCATATAAATCGCAATTCTAAAGGCCCCTAAAAAGCTAGGAAGCTAAATTTTTTTATATTTGGATGGCATGAGATTGTAGCTTTCTAACAAGGTATAACTTATGTAGCTAGCATAAATAGTACCCGATATATATGCGGGCATGAGATTGTAGCTTTCTAACAAGGTATAACTTATGTAGCTAGCATAGATATTACCCGATATATAAGCGGGCATATCGGACATTTTTCGAAAAATGTCCCAAAATTACCCCAGTTTTCAACGACTTCATATAAATCGCAATTCTAAAGGCCCCCAAAGAGCTAGGAAGCTAAATTTTTTATATTTGGATGGCATGAGATTGTAGCTTTCTAACAAGGTATAACTTATGTAGCTAGCATAAATAGTACCCGATATATATGCGGGTATATCGGACATTTTTCGAAAAATGTCCCAAAATTACCCCAGTTTTTAACGACTTCATATAAATCGCAATTCTAAAGGCCCCTAAAGAGCTAGGAAGCTTAATTTTTCTATATTTGGATGGCATGAGATTGTAGCTTTCTAACAAAGTATAACTTAAGTAGCTAGCATAAATAGTACCCGATATATATGCGGGTATATCGGACATTTTTCGAAAAATGTCCCAAAATTACCCCAGTTTTTTAACGACTTCATATAAATCGCAATTCTAAAGGCCCCTAAAGAGCTAGGAAGCTAAATTTTTTTATATTTGGATGGCATGAGATTGTAGCTTTCTAACAAAGTATAACTTAAGTAGCTAGCATAAATAGTACCCGATATATATGCGGGTATATCGGACATTTTTCGAAAAATGTCCCAAAATTACCCCAGTTTTTAACGACTTCATATAAATCGCAATTCTAAAGGCCCCTAAAGAGCTAGGAAGCTAAATTTTTTTATATTTGGATGGCATGAGATTGTAGCTTTCTAACAAGGTATAACTTATGTAGCTAGCATAAATAGTACCCGATATATATGCGGGCATATCGGACATTTTTCGAAAAATGTCCCAAAATTACCCCAGTTTTTAACGACTTCATATAAATCGCAATTCTAAAGGCCCCTAAAGAGCTAGGAAGCTAAATTTTTTATATTTGGATGACATGAGATTGTAGCTTTCTAACAAGGTATAACTTATGTAGCTAGCATGAATAGTACCCGATATATATGCGGGTATATCGGACATTTTTCGAAAAATGTCCCAAAATTACCCCAGTTTTTAACGACTTCATATAAATCGCAATTCTAAAGGCCCCTAAAGAGCTAGGATGCTAAATTTTTTTATATTTGGATGGCATGAGATTGTAGCTTTCTAACAAGGTATAACTTATGTAGCTAGCATAAATAGTACCCGATATATATGCGGGTATATCGGACATTTTTCGAAAAATGTCCCAAAATTACCCAAGTTTTTAACGACTTCATATAAATCGCAATTCTAAAGGCCCCTAAAGAGCTAGGAAGCTAAGTTTTTTTATATTTGGATGGCATGAGATTGTAGCTTTCTAACAAGGTATAACTTATGTAGCTAGCATAAATAGTACCCGATATATATGCGGGCATATCGGACATTTTTCGATAAATGTCCCAAAATTACCCAAGTTTTTAACGACTTCATATAAATCGCAATTCTAAAGGCCCCTAAAGAGCTAGGAAGCTAAATTTTTTTACATTTGGATGCCATGAGATTGTAGCTTTCTAACAAGGTATAACTTATGTAGCTAGCATAAATAGTACCCGATATATATGCGGGCATATCGGACATTTTT
>NW_027052642.1:0-104550 GCF_958450345.1 Calliphora vicina
AAAAAAATTTAGCTTCCTAGCTCTTTAGGGCCTTTTAAATTGCGATTTATATGAAGTCGTTAAAAAGTTATACCTTGTTAGAAAGCTACAATCTCATGCAATCCAAATATCCTAGCACTTTAGGGGCCTTTAGAATTGCGATTTATTGAAGTCGTTAAAAACTAGGGTAATTTTGGGACATTTTTCGAAAAATGTCCGATATACCCGCATATATATCGGGTACTATTTATGCTAGCTACTTAAGTTATACCTTGTTAGAAAGCTACAATCTCATGCCATTTAAATATAAAAAAATTTAGCTTCCTAGCTCTTTAGGGCCTTTTAAAATTGCGATTTATATGAAGTCGTTAAAAACTGGGGTAATTTTGGGACCATTTTTCGAAAAATGTCCGATATACCCGCATATATATCGGGTACTATTTATGCTAGCTACTTAAGTTATACCTTGTTAGAAAGCTACAATCTCATGCCATTTAAATATGAAAAAATTTAGCTTCCTAGCTCTTTAGGGTCTTTTAAAATTGCGATTTATATGAAGTCGTTAAAAAACTGGGTAATTTTGGGACATTTTTCGAAAAATGTCCGATATACCCGCATATATATCGGGTACTATTTATGCTAGCTACTTAAGTTATACCTTGTTAGAAAGCTACAATCTCATGCCATTTAAATATAAAAAAATTTAGCTTCCTAGCTCTTTAGGGCCTTTTAAAATTGCGATTTATATGAAGTCGTTAAAAACTGGGGTAATTTTGGGACATTTTTCGAAAAATGTCCGATATACCCGCATATATATCGGGTACTATTTATGCTAGCTACTTAAGTTATACCTTGTTAGAAAGCTACAATCTCATGCCATTTAAATATAAAAAAATTTAGCTTCCTAGCTCTTTAGGGCTTTTAAATTGCGATTTATATGAAGTCGTTAAAAACTGGGTAATTTTGGGACATTTTTCGAAAAATGTCCGATATACCCGCATATATATCGGGTACTATTTATGCTAGCTACTTAAGTTATACCTTGTTAGAAAGCTACAATCTCATGCAATCCAAATATAAAAAAATTAGCTTCCTAGCACTTTATGGGCCTTTAGAATTGCGATTTATATGAAGTCGTTAAAAACTGGGGTAATTTTGGGACATTTTTCGAAAAATGTCCGGTATACCCGCATTTATATCGGGTACTGTTTATGTTAGCTACTTAAGTTATACCTTGTTAGAAAGCTATAATCTCACGCCATCCAAATATAAAAAAATTTAGCTTCCTAGCTCTTTAGGGCCTTTTAAAATTGCGATTTATATGAAGTCGTTAAAAACTGGGTAATTTTGGGACATTTTTCGAAAAATGTCCGATATACCCGTATATATATCGGGTACCATTTATGCTAGCTACTTAAGTTATACTTTGTTAGAAAGCTATAATCTCATGCCATCCAAATATAAAAAAATTTAGCTTCCTAGCTCTTTAGGGCCTTTTAAAATTGCGATTTATATGAAGTCGTTAAAAACTGGGTAATTTTGGGACATTTTTCGAAAAATGTCCGATATACCCGCATATATATCGGGTACTGTTTATGCTAGCTACTTAAGTTATACCTTGTTAGAAAGCTATAATCTCATGCCATCCAAATATAAAAAAATTTAGCTTCCTAGCTCTTTAGGGCCTTTTAAAATTGCGATTTATATGAAGTCGTTAAAAACTGGGTAATTTTGGGACATTTTTCGAAAAATGTCCGATATACCCGCATATATATCGGGTACTATTTATGCTAGCTACTTAAGTTATACCTTGTTAGAAAGCTACAATCTCACGCAATCCAAATATAAAACAATTAGCTTCCTAGCACTTTAGGGGCCTTTAGAATTGCGATATACCCGTATATATATCGGGTACTATTTATGCTAGCTACTTAAGTTATACTTTGTTAGAAAGCTATAATCTCATGCCATCCAAATATAAAAAAATTTAGCTTCCTAGCTCTTTAGGGCCTTTTAAAATTGCGATTTATATGAAGTCGTTAAAAACTGGGTAATTTTGGGACATTTTTCGAAAAATGTCCGATATACCCGCATATATATCGGGTACTGTTTATGCTAGCTACTTAAGTTATACCTTGTTAGAAAGCTATAATCTCATGCCATCCAAATATAAAAAAATTTAGCTTCCTAGCTCTTTAGGGCCTTTTAAAATTGCGATTTATATGAAGTCGTTAAAAAGTTATACCTTGTTAGAAAGCTACAATCTCATGCAATCCAAATATCCTAGCACTTTAGGGGCCTTTAGAATTGCGATTTATTGAAGTCGTTAAAAACTAGGGTAATTTTGGGACATTTTTCGAAAAATGTCCGATATACCCGCATATTTATCGGGTACTATTTATGCTAGCTACTTAAGTTATACCTTGTTAGAAAGCTACAATCTCATGCCATTTAAATATAAAAAAATTTAGCTTCCTAGCTCTTTAGGGCCTTTTAAAATTGCGATTTATATGAAGTCGTTAAAAACTGGGGTAATTTTGGGACATTTTTCGAAAAATGTCCGATATACCCGCATATATATCGGGTACTATTTATGCTAGCTACTTAAGTTATACCTTGTTAGAAAGCTACAATCTCATGCCATTTAAATATGAAAAAATTTAGCTTCCTAGCTCTTTAGGGTCTTTTAAAATTGCGATTTATATGAAGTCGTTAAAAACTGGGTAATTTTGGGACATTTTTCGAAAAATGTCCGATATACCCGCATATATATCGGGTACTATTTATGCTAGCTACTTAAGTTATACCTTGTTAGAAAGCTACAATCTCATGCCATTTAAATATAAAAAAATTTAGCTTCCTAGCTCTTTAGGGCCTTTTAAAATTGCGATTTATATGAAGTCGTTAAAAACTGGGGTAATTTTGGGACATTTTTCGAAAAATGTCCGATATACCCGCATATATATCGGGTACTATTTATGCTAGCTACTTAAGTTATACCTTGTTAGAAAGCTACAATCTCATGCCATTTAAATATAAAAAAATTTAGCTTCCTAGCTCTTTAGGGCCTTTTAAAATTGCGATTTATATGAAGTCGTTAAAAACTGGGTAATTTTGGGACATTTTTCGAAAAATGTCCGATATACCCGCATATATATCGGGTACTATTTATGCTAGCTACTTAAGTTATACCTTGTTAGAAAGCTACAATCTCATGCAATCCAAATATAAAAAAATTAGCATCCTAGCACTTTATGGGCCTTTAGAATTGCGATTTATATGAAGTCGTTAAAAACTGGGGTAATTTTGGGACATTTTTCGAAAAATGTCCGGTATACCCGCATTTATATCGGGTACTGTTTATGTTAGCTACTTAAGTTATACCTTGTTAGAAAGCTATAATCTCACGCCATCCAAATATAAAAAAATTTAGCTTCCTAGCTCTTTAGGGCCTTTTAAAATTGCGATTTATATGAAGTCGTTAAAAACTGGGTAATTTTGGGACATTTTTCGAAAAATGTCCGATATACCCGTATATATATCGGGTACTATTTATGCTAGCTACTTAAGTTATACTTTGTTAGAAAGCTATAATCTCATGCCATCCAAATATAAAAAAATTTAGCTTCCTAGCTCTTTAGGGCCTTTTAAAATTGCGATTTATATGAAGTCGTTAAAAACTGGGTAATTTTGGGACATTTTTCGAAAAATGTCCGATATACCCGCATATATATCGGGTACTGTTTATGCTAGCTACTTAAGTTATACCTTGTTAGAAAGCTATAATCTCATGCCATCCAAATATAAAAAAATTTAGCTTCCTAGCTCTTTAGGGCCTTTTAAAATTGCGATTTATATGAAGTCGTTAAAAACTGGGTAATTTTGGGACATTTTTCGAAAAATGTCCGATATACCCGCATATATATCGGGTACTATTTATGCTAGCTACTTAAGTTATACCTTGTTAGAAAGCTACAATCTCACGCAATCCAAATATAAAACAATTAGCTTCCTAGCACTTTAGGGGCCTTTAGAATTGCGATATACCCGTATATATATCGGGTACTATTTATGCTAGCTACTTAAGTTATACTTTGTTAGAAAGCTATAATCTCATGCCATCCAAATATAAAAAAATTTAGCTTCCTAGCTCTTTAGGGCCTTTTAAAATTGCGATTTATATGAAGTCGTTAAAAAGTTATACCTTGTTAGAAAGCTACAATCTCATGCAATCCAAATATCCTAGCACTTTAGGGGCCTTTAGAATTGCGATTTATTGAAGTCGTTAAAAACTAGGGTAATTTTGGGACATTTTTCGAAAAATGTCCGATATACCCGCATATATATCGGGTACTATTTATGCTAGCTACTTAAGTTATACCTTGTTAGAAAGCTACAATCTCATGCCATTTAAATATAAAAAAATTTAGCTTCCTAGCTCTTTAGGGCCTTTTAAAATTGCGATTTATATGAAGTCGTTAAAAACTGGGGTAATTTTGGGACATTTTTCGAAAAATGTCCGATATACCCGCATATATATCGGGTACTATTTATGCTAGCTACTTAAGTTATACCTTGTTAGAAAGCTACAATCTCATGCCATTTAAATATGAAAAAATTTAGCTTCCTAGCTCTTTAGGGTCTTTTAAAATTGCGATTTATATGAAGTCGTTAAAAACTGGGTAATTTTGGGACATTTTTCGAAAAATGTCCGATATACCCGCATATATATCGGGTACTATTTATGCTAGCTACTTAAGTTATACCTTGTTAGAAAGCTACAATCTCATGCCATTTAAATATAAAAAAATTTAGCTTCCTAGCTCTTTAGGGCCTTTTAAAATTGCGATTTATATGAAGTCGTTAAAAACTGGGGTAATTTTGGGACATTTTTCGAAAAATGTCCGATATACCCGCATATATATCGGGTACTATTTATGCTAGCTACTTAAGTTATACCTTGTTAGAAAGCTACAATCTCATGCCATTTAAATATAAAAAAATTTAGCTTCCTAGCTCTTTAGGGCCTTTTAAAATTGCGATTTATATGAAGTCGTTAAAAACTGGGTAATTTTGGGACATTTTTCGAAAAATGTCCGATATACCCGCATATATATCGGGTACTATTTATGCTAGCTACTTAAGTTATACCTTGTTAGAAAGCTACAATCTCATGCAATCCAAATATAAAAAAATTAGCTTCCTAGCACTTTATGGGCCTTTAGAATTGCGATTTATATGAAGTCGTTAAAAACTGGGGTAATTTTGGGACATTTTTCGAAAAATGTCCGGTATACCCGCATTTATATCGGGTACTGTTTATGTTAGCTACTTAAGTTATACCTTGTTAGAAAGCTATAATCTCACGCCATCCAAATATAAAAAAATTTAGCTTCCTAGCTCTTTAGGGCCTTTTAAAATTGCGATTTATATGAAGTCGTTAAAAACTGGGTAATTTTGGGACATTTTTCGAAAAATGTCCGATATACCCGTATATATATCGGGTACTATTTATGCTAGCTACTTAAGTTATACTTTGTTAGAAAGCTATAATCTCATGCCATCCAAATATAAAAAAATTTAGCTTCCTAGCTCTTTAGGGCCTTTTAAAATTGCGATTTATATGAAGTCGTTAAAAACTGGGTAATTTTGGGACATTTTTCGAAAAATGTCCGATATACCCGCATATATATCGGGTACTATTTATGCTAGCTACTTAAGTTATACCTTGTTAGAAAGCTACAATCTCACGCAATCCAAATATAAAACAATTAGCTTCCTAGCACTTTAGGGGCCTTTAGAATTGCGATATACCCGTATATATATCGGGTACTATTTATGCTAGCTACTTAAGTTATACTTTGTTAGAAAGCTATAATCTCATGCCATCCAAATATAAAAAAATTTAGCTTCCTAGCTCTTTAGGGCCTTTTAAAATTGCGATTTATATGAAGTCGTTAAAAACTGGGTAATTTTGGGACATTTTTCGAAAAATGTCCGATATACCCGCATATATATCGGGTACTATTTATGCTAGCTACTTAAGTTATACCTTGTTAGAAAGCTACAATCTCACGCAATCCAAATATAAAACAATTAGCTTCCTAGCACTTTAGGGGCCTTTAGAATTGCGATATACCCGTATATATATCGGGTACTATTTATGCTAGCTACTTAAGTTATACTTTGTTAGAAAGCTATAATCTCATGCCATCCAAATATAAAAAAATTTAGCTTCCTAGCTCTTTAGGGCCTTTTAAAATTGCGATTTATATGAAGTCGTTAAAAACTGGGTAATTTTGGGACATTTTTCGAAAAATGTCCGATATACCCGCATATATATCGGGTACTGTTTATGCTAGCTACTTAAGTTATACCTTGTTAGAAAGCTATAATCTCATGCCATCCAAATATAAAAAAATTTAGCTTCCTAGCTCTTTAGGGCCTTTTAAAATTGCGATTTATATGAAGTCGTTAAAAAGTTATACCTTGTTAGAAAGCTACAATCTCATGCAATCCAAATATCCTAGCACTTTAGGGGCCTTTAGAATTGCGATTTATTGAAGTCGTTAAAAACTAGGGTAATTTTGGGACATTTTTCGAAAAATGTCCGATATACCCGCATATATATCGGGTACTATTTATGCTAGCTACTTAAGTTATACCTTGTTAGAAAGCTACAATCTCATGCCATTTAAATATAAAAAAATTTAGCTTCCTAGCTCTTTAGGGCCTTTTAAAATTGCGATTTATATGAAGTCGTTAAAAACTGGGGTAATTTTGGGACATTTTTCGAAAAATGTCCGATATACCCGCATATATATCGGGTACTATTTATGCTAGCTACTTAAGTTATACCTTGTTAGAAAGCTACAATCTCATGCCATTTAAATATGAAAAAATTTAGCTTCCTAGCTCTTTAGGGTCTTTTAAAATTGCGATTTATATGAAGTCGTTAAAAACTGGGTAATTTTGTTAGAAAGCTACAATCTCATGCAATCCAAATATAAAAAAATTAGCTTCCTAGCACTTTATGGGCCTTTAGAATTGCGATTTATATGAAGTCGTTAAAAACTGGGGTAATTTTGGGACATTTTTCGAAAAATGTCCGGTATACCCGCATTTATATCGGGTACTGTTTATGTTAGCTACTTAAGTTATACCTTGTTAGAAAGCTATAATCTCACGCCATCCAAATATAAAAAAATTTAGCTTCCTAGCTCTTTAGGGCCTTTTAAAATTGCGATTTATATGAAGTCGTTAAAAACTGGGTAATTTTGGGACATTTTTCGAAAAATGTCCGATATACCCGTATATATATCGGGTACTATTTATGCTAGCTACTTAAGTTATACTTTGTTAGAAAGCTATAATCTCATGCCATCCAAATATAAAAAAATTTAGCTTCCTAGCTCTTTAGGGCCTTTTAAAATTGCGATTTATATGAAGTCGTTAAAAACTGGGTAATTTTGGGACATTTTTCGAAAAATGTCCGATATACCCGCATATATATCGGGTACTGTTTATGCTAGCTACTTAAGTTATACCTTGTTAGAAAGCTATAATCTCATGCCATCCAAATATAAAAAAATTTAGCTTCCTAGCTCTTTAGGGCCTTTTAAAATTGCGATTTATATGAAGTCGTTAAAAACTGGGTAATTTTGGGACATTTTTCGAAAAATGTCCGATATACCCGCATATATATCGGGTACTATTTATGCTAGCTACTTAAGTTATACCTTGTTAGAAAGCTACAATCTCACGCAATCCAAATATAAAACAATTAGCTTCCTAGCACTTTAGGGGCCTTTAGAATTGCGATATACCCGTATATATATCGGGTACTATTTATGCTAGCTACTTAAGTTATACTTTGTTAGAAAGCTATAATCTCATGCCATCCAAATATAAAAAAATTTAGCTTCCTAGCTCTTTAGGGCCTTTTAAAATTGCGATTTATATGAAGTCGTTAAAAACTGGGTAATTTTGGGACATTTTTCGAAAAATGTCCGATATACCCGCATATATATCGGG
Source organism: Calliphora vicina (assembly GCF_958450345.1). Classification (NCBI taxonomy): domain Eukaryota; kingdom Metazoa; phylum Arthropoda; class Insecta; order Diptera; family Calliphoridae; genus Calliphora; species Calliphora vicina. The sequence continues at coordinate 8,014 of NW_027052642.1, forward strand.
TACTGTTTATGCTAGCTACTTAAGTTATACCTTGTTAGAAAGCTATAATCTCATGCCATCCAAATATAAAAAAATTTAGCTTCCTAGCTCTTTAGGGCCTTTTAAAATTGCGATTTATATGAAGTCGTTAAAAAGTTATACCTTGTTAGAAAGCTACAATCTCATGCAATCCAAATATCCTAGCACTTTAGGGGCCTTTAGAATTGCGATTTATTGAAGTCGTTAAAAACTAGGGTAATTTTGGGACATTTTTCGAAAAATGTCCGATATACCCGCATATATATCGGGTACTATTTATGCTAGCTACTTAAGTTATACCTTGTTAGAAAGCTACAATCTCATGCCATTTAAATATAAAAAAATTTAGCTTCCTAGCTCTTTAGGGCCTTTTAAAATTGCGATTTATATGAAGTCGTTAAAAACTGGGGTAATTTTAGGACATTTTTCGAAAAATGTCCGATATACCCGCATATATATCGGGTACTATTTATGCTAGCTACTTAAGTTATACCTTGTTAGAAAGCTACAATCTCATGCCATTTAAATATGAAAAAATTTAGCTTCCTAGCTCTTTAGGGTCTTTTAAAATTGCGATTTATATGAAGTCGTTAAAAACTGGGTAATTTTGGGACATTTTGCGAAAAATGTCCGATATACCCGCATATATATCGGGTACTATTTATGCTAGCTACTTAAGTTATACCTTGTTAGAAAGCTACAATCTCATGCCATTTAAATATAAAAAAATTTAGCTTCCTAGCTCTTTAGGGCCTTTTAAAATTGCGATTTATATGAAGTCGTTAAAAACTGGGGTAATTTTGGGACATTTTTCGAAAAATGTCCGATATACCCGCATATATATCGGGTACTATTTATGCTAGCTACTTAAGTTATACCTTGTTAGAAAGCTACAATCTCATGCCATTTAAATATGAAAAAATTTAGCTTCCTAGCTCTTTAGGGTCTTTTAAAATTGCGATTTATATGAAGTCGTTAAAAACTGGGTAATTTTGGGACATTTTTCGAAAAATGTCCGATATACCCGCATATATATCGGGTACTATTTATGCTAGCTACTTAAGTTATACCTTGTTAGAAAGCTATAATCTCATGCCATCCAAATATAAAAAAATTTAGCTTCCTAGCTCTTTAGGGCCTTTTAAAATTGCGATTTATATGAAGTCGTTAAAAAGTTATACCTTGTTAGAAAGCTACAATCTCATGCAATCCAAATATCCTAGCACTTTAGGGGCCTTTAGAATTGCGATTTATTGAAGTCGTTAAAAACTAGGGTAATTTTGGGACATTTTTCGAAAAATGTCCGATATACCCGCATATATATCGGGTACTATTTATGCTAGCTACTTAAGTTATACCTTGTTAGAAAGCTACAATCTCATGCCATTTAAATATAAAAAAATTTAGCTTCCTAGCTCTTTAGGGCCTTTTAAAATTGCGATTTATATGAAGTCGTTAAAAACTGGGGTAATTTTGGGACATTTTTCGAAAAATGTCCGATATACCCGCATATATATCGGGTACTGTTTATGCTAGCTACTTAAGTTATACCTTGTTAGAAAGCTACAATCTCATGCAATCCAAATATAAAAATTTAGCTTCCTAGCTCTTTAGGGCCTTTTAAAATTGCGATTTATATGAAGTCTTTAAAAATTGGGGTAATTTTGGGACATTTTTCGAAAAATGTCCGGTATACCCGCATATATATCGGGTACTATTTGTGCTAGCTACTTAAGTTATACCTTGTTAGAAAGCTACAATCTCATGTTTATCCTAGCTACTTAAATTATACCTTGTTACAAAGCTACAATCTCATGCAATCCAAATATAAAAATTAGCTTCCTAGCACTTTAGGGGCCTTTAGAATTGCGATTTATATGAAGTCGTTAAAAACTAGGGTAATTTTAGGACATTTTTCGAAAAATGTCCGATATACCCGCATATATATCGGGTACTGTTTATGCTAGCTACTTAAATTATACCTTGTTACAAAGCTACAATCTCATGCAATCCAAATATAAAAATTTAGCTTCCTAGCTCTTTAGGGCCTTTTAAAATTGCGATTTATATGAAGTCGTTAAAAAAATATAAATATAAAAAAAATTAGCTTTCTAGCTCTTTAGGGCCTTTTAAAATTGCGATTTATATGAAGTCGTTAAAAACTGGGTAATTTTGTAACATTTTTCGAAAAATGTCCGGTATACCCGCATATATATCGGGTACTGTTTATGCTAGCTACTTAAGTTATACCTTGCTAGAAAGCTACAATCTCATGCCATCCAAATATAAAAAAATTTAGCTTCCTAGCTCTTTAGGGCCTTTTAAAATTTCGATTTATATGAAGTCGTTAAAAACTGGGTAATTTTGTTACATTTTTCGAAAAATGTCCGATATGCCCGCATATATATCGGGTACTATTTATGCTAGCTACTTAAGTTATACCTTGTTAGAAAGCTACAATCTCATGCCATCTAAATATAAAAAAATTTAGCTTTCTAGCTCTTTAGGGCCTTTTAAAATTGCGATTTATATGAAGTCGTTAAAAACGGGGTAATTTTGGGACATTTTTCGAAAAATGTCCGATATACCCGCATATATATCGGGTACTATTTATGCTAGCTACTTAAATTATACCTTGTTACAAAGCTACAATCTCATGCAATCCAAATATAAAAATTTAGCTTCCTAGCTCTTTAGGGCCTTTTAAAATTGCGATTTATATGAAGTCTTTAAAAATTGGGGTAATTTTGGGACATTTTTCGAAAAATGTCCGGTATACCCGCATATATATCGGGTACTATTTGTGCTAGCTACTTAAGTTATACCTTGTTAGAAAGCTACAATCTCATGTTTATCCTAGCTACTTAAATTATACCTTGTTACAAAGCTACAATCTCATGCAATCCAAATATAAAAATTAGCTTCCTAGCACTTTAGGGGCCTTTAGAATTGCGATTTATATGAAGTCGTTAAAAACTAGGGTAATTTTGGGACATTTTTCGAAAAATGTCCGATATACCCGCATATATATCGGGTACTGTTTATGCTAGCTACTTAAATTATACCTTGTTACAAAGCTACAATCTCATGCAATCCAAATATAAAAATTTAGCTTCCTAGCTCTTTAGGGCCTTTTAAAATTGCGATTTATATGAAGTCGTTAAAAACTGGGGTAATTTTGGAACATTTTTCGAAAAATGTCCGGTATACCCGCATATATATCGGGTACTGTTTATGCTAGCTACTTAAGTTATACTTTGTTAGAAAGCTACAATCTCATGTCATCCAAATATAAAAAAATTTAGCTTCCTAGCTCTTTAGGGCCTTTTAAAATTGCGATTTATATGAAGTCGTTAAAAACTGGGGTAATTTTGGGACATTTTCGAAAAATGTCCGGTATACCCGCATATATATCGGGTACTGTTTATGCTAGCTACTTAAATTATACCTTTTTACAAAGCTACAATCTCATGCAATCCAAATATAAAAATTTAGCTTCCTAGCTCTTTAGGGCCTTTTAAAATTGCGATTTATATGAAGTCGTTAAAAACTGGGGTAATTTTGGGACATTTTTCGAAAAATATCCGGTATACCCGCATATATATCGGGTACTGTTTATACTAGCTACTTAAGTTATACTTTGTTAGAAAGCTACAATCTCATGCCATCCAAATATAAAAAAAATTAGCTTCCTAGCACTTTAGGGGCCTTTAGAATTGCGATTTATATGACCTCGTTAAAAACTGGGGTAATTTTGGGACATTTTTCGAAAAATGTCCGGTATACCCGCATATATATCGGGTACTATTTGTCCTAGCTACTTAAGTTATACCTTGTTAGAAAGCTACAATCTCATGCCATCGAAATATAAAAATTTAGCTTCCTAGCCTTTTAAAATTGCGATTTATATGAAGTCGTTAAAAAAATATAAATATAAAAAAATTTAGCTTTCTAGCTCTTTAGGGCCTTTTAAAATTGCGATTTATATGAAGTCGTTAAAAACTGGGTAATTTTGGGACATTTTTCGAAAATTGTCCGATATACCCGCATATATATCGGGTACTATTTATGCTAGCTACTTAAGTTATACTTTGTTAGAAAGCCATAATCTCATGCCATCCAAATATAAAAAAATTTAGCTTCCTAGCTCTTTAGGGCCTTTTAAAATTGCGATTTATATGAAGTCGTTAAAAACTGGGGTAATTTTGGGACATTTTTCGAAAAATGTCCGATATACCCGCATATATATCGGGTACTATTTATGCTAGCTACTTAAATTATACCTTGTTACAAAGCTACAATCTCATGCAATCCAAATATAAAAATTTAGCTTCCTAGCTCTTTAGGGCCTTTTAAAATTGCGATTTATATGAAGTCTTTAAAAATTGGGGTAATTTTGGGACATTTTTCGAAAAATGTCCGGTATACCCGCATATATATCGGGTACTATTTGTGCTAGCTACTTAAGTTATACCTTGTTAGAAAGCTACAATCTCATGTTTATCCTAGCTACTTAAATTATACCTTGTTACAAAGCTACAATCTCATGCAATCCAAATATAAAAATTAGCTTCCTAGCACTTTAGGGGCCTTTAGAATTGCGATTTATATGAAGTCGTTAAAAACTAGGGTAATTTTAGGACATTTTTCGAAAAATGTCCGATATACCCGCATATATATCGGGTACTGTTTATGCTAGCTACTTAAATTATACCTTGTTACAAAGCTACAATCTCATGCAATCCAAATATAAAAATTTAGCTTCCTAGCTCTTTAGGGCCTTTTAAAATTGCGATTTATATGAAGTCGTTAAAAAAATATAAATATAAAAAAAATTAGCTTTCTAGCTCTTTAGGGCCTTTTAAAATTGCGATTTATATGAAGTCGTTAAAAACTGGGTAATTTTGTAACATTTTTCGAAAAATGTCCGGTATACCCGCATATATATCGGGTACTGTTTATGCTAGCTACTTAAGTTATACCTTGCTAGAAAGCTACAATCTCATGCCATCCAAATATAAAAAAATTTAGCTTCCTAGCTCTTTAGGGCCTTTTAAAATTTCGATTTATATGAAGTCGTTAAAAACTGGGTAATTTTGTTACATTTTTCGAAAAATGTCCGATATGCCCGCATATATATCGGGTACTATTTATGCTAGCTACTTAAGTTATACCTTGTTAGAAAGCTACAATCTCATGCCATCTAAATATAAAAAAATTTAGCTTTCTAGCTCTTTAGGGCCTTTTAAAATTGCGATTTATATGAAGTCGTTAAAAACTGGGTAATTTTGGGACATTTTTCGAAAAATGTCCGATATACCCGCATATATATCGGGTACTATTTATGCTAGCTACCTAAGTTATACTTTGTTAGAAAGCTATAATCTCATGCCATCCAAATATAAAAAAATTTAGCTTCCTAGCTCTTTAGGGCCTTTTAAAATTTCGATTTATATGAAGTCGTTAAAAACTGGGTAATTTTGTTACATTTTTCGAAAAATGTCCGATATGCCCGCATATATATCGGGTACTATTTATGCTAGCTACTTAAGTTATACCTTGTTAGAAAGCTACAATCTCATGCCATCTAAATATAAAAAAATTTAGCTTTCTAGCTCTTTAGGGCCTTTTAAAATTGCGATTTATATGAAGTCGTTAAAAACTGGGTAATTTTGGGACATTTTTCGAAAAATGTCCGATATACCCGCATATATATCGGGTACTATTTATGCTAGCTACCTAAGTTATACTTTGTTAGAAAGCTATAATCTCATGCCATCCAAATATAAAAAAATTTAGCTTCCTAGCTCTTTAGGGCCTTATAAAATTTCGATTTATATGAAGTCGTTAAAAACTGGGTAATTTTGTTACATTTTTCGAAAAATGTCCGATATACCCGCATATATATCGGGTACTGTTTATGCTAGCTACTTAAATTATACCTTGTTACAAAGCTACAATCTCATGCAATCCAAATATAAAAATTTAGCTTCCTAGCTCTTTAGGGCCTTTTAAAATTGCGATTTATATGAAGTCGTTAAAAAAATATAAATATAAAAAAATTTAGCTTTCTAGCTCTTTAGGGCCTTTTAAAATTGCGATTTATATGAAGTCGTTAAAAACTGGGTAATTTTGTAACATTTTTCGAAAAATGTCCGGTATACCCGCATATATATCGGGTACTGTTTATGCTAGCTACTTAAGTTATACCTTGCTAGAAAGCTACAATCTCATGCCATCCAAATATAAAAAAATTTAGCTTCCTAGCTCTTTAGGGCCTTTTAAAATTTCGATTTATATGAAGTCGTTAAAAACTGGGTAATTTTGGGACATTTTTCGAAAAATGTCCGATATACCCGCATATATATCGGGTACTATTTATGCCAGCTACTTAAGTTATACCTTGTTAGAAAGCTACAATCTCATGCCATCTAAATATAAAAAAATTTAGCTTTCTAGCTCTTTAGGGCCTTTTAAAATTGCGATTTATATGAAGTCGTTAAAAACTGGGTAATTTTGGGACATTTTTCGAAAAATGTCCGGTATACCCGCATATATATCGGGTACTATTTGTCCTAGCTACTTAAGTTATACCTTGTTAGAAAGCTATAATCTCATGCCATCGAAATATAAAAATTTAGCTTCCTAGCATTTTAAAATTGCGATTTATATGAAGTCGTTAAAAAAATATAAATATAAAAAAATTTAGCTTTCTAGCTCTTTAGGGCCTTTTAAAATTGCGATTTATATGAAGTCGTTAAAAACTGGGTAATTTTGGGACATTTTTCGAAAAATGTCCGGTATACCCGCATATATATCGGGTACTGTTTATACTAGCTACTTAAGTTATACTTTGTTAGAAAGCTACAATCTCATGCCATCCAAATATAAAAAAATTTAGCTTCCTAGCACTTTAGGGGCCTTTAGAATTGCGATTTATATGACCTCGTTAAAAACTGGGGTAATTTTGGGACATTTTTCGAAAAATGTCCGGTATACCCGCATATATATCGGGTACTATTTGTCCTAGCTACTTAAGTTATACCTTGTTAGAAAGCTACAATCTCATGCCATCGAAATATAAAAATTTAGCTTCCTAGCATTTTAAAATTGCGATTTATATGAAGTCGTTAAAAAAATATAAATATAAAAAAATTTAGCTTTCTAGCTCTTTAGGGCCTTTTAAAATTGCGATTTATATGAAGTCGTTAAAAACTGGGTAATTTTGTAACATTTTTCGAAAAATGTCCGGTATACCCATATATATACCATATATACCATATATATATTTATCGGGTACTATACCTTGTTAGAAAGCTACAATCTCATGCAATCCAAATATAAAAAAGTTAGCTTCCTAGCACTTTAGGGGCCTTTAGAATTGCGATTTATATGAACTCGTTAAAAACTGGGGTAATTTTGGGACATTTTTCGAAAAATGTCCGATATGCCCGCATATATATCGGGTACTATTTATGCTAGCTACTTAAGTTATACCTTGTTAGAAAGCTACAATCTCATGCCATCTAAATATAAAAAAATTTAGCTTTCTAGCTCTTTAGGGCCTTTTAAAATTGCGATTTATATGAAGTCGTTAAAAACTGGGTAATTTTGGTACATTTTTCGAAAAATGTCCGATATACCCGCATATATATCGGGTACTGTTTATGCTAGCTACTTATATTATACCTTGTTACAAAGCTACAATCTCATGCAATCCAAATATAAAAATTTAGCTTCCTAGCTCTTTAGGGCCTTTTAAAATTGCGATTTATATGAAGTCGTTAAAAAAATATAAATATAAAAAAATTTAGCTTTCTAGCTCTTTAGGGCCTTTTAAAATTGCGATTTATATGAAGTCGTTAAAAACTGGGTAATTTTGTAACATTTTTCGAAAAATGTCCGGTATACCCATATATATACCATATATACCATATATATATATATCGGGTACTATACCTTGTTAGAAAGCTACAATCTCATGCAATCCAAATATAAAAATTTAGCTTCCTAGCTCTTTAGGGCCTTTTAAAATTGCAATTTATATGAAGTCGTTAAAAAAATATAAATATAAAAAAATTTAGCTTTCTAGCTCTTTAGGGCCTTTTAAAATTGCGATTTATATGAAGTCGTTAAAAACTGGGTAATTTTGGGACATTTTTCGAAAATTGTCCGATATACCCGCATATACAGTGGTGGCCAGGTAATTAAAACAAAAATTGTTTGCTAATTTCCATGTAATTGTCAATTATTTTTTCAAATATTTCCACAAATATGTAAGCATGAGGACTGTTTTAACACACAAGTGTGTTTTATTCGACTGTATCAATTCATACATATTCACCACGAACTCATAAGATTTTTCTACAACTTGACCAAAAAATTTTTTTTTTAAATAAACATATTTTCTCACATTTATATCATTATATTTTTATTATTATAAAATATTCGGACCAAATTTCGTATTTTTAGTTCCATTAGTTTCGGTCATATCATGTTATTAACAGCGGATGTTCGCTGAGGTGGGTCAACGTATTTCCACATATATTTGTCCATATATGTTTTACCGATTTTTCCAAACATTTTTGAGAAACTTAAAACATTAATAATAAATTGCATACCCTTAGAGGTCCTTTTATTTTGGCTCTAACGCACTTAAAATTCAGTTGATGAAAAAAATTCAAGTATTTGTCTTAAATTGGTGGCCACCACTGTATATCGGGTACTATTTATGCTAGCTACTTAAGTTATACTTTGTTAGAAAGCCATAATCTCATGCCATCCAAATATAAAAAAATTTAGCTTCCTAGCTCTTTAGGGCCTTTTAAAATTGCGATTTATATGAAGTCGTTAAAAACTGGGGTAATTTTGGGACATTTTTCGAAAAATGTCCGATATACCCGCATATATATCGGGTACTATTTATGCTAGCTACTTAAATTATACCTTGTTACAAAGCTACAATCTCATGCAATCCAAATATAAAAATTTAGCTTCCTAGCTCTTTAGGGCCTTTTAAAATTGCGATTTATATGATGTCTTTAAAAATTGGGGTAATTTTGGGACATTTTTCGAAAAATGTGCGGTATACCCGCATATATATCGGGTACTATTTGTGCTAGCTACTTAAGTTATACCTTGTTAGAAAGCTACAATCTCATGTTTATCCTAGCTACTTAAATTATACCTTGTTACAAAGCTACAATCTCATGCAATCCAAATATAAAAATTAGCTTCCTAGCACTTTAGGGGCCTTTAGAATTGCGATTTATATGAAGTCGTTAAAAACTAGGGTAATTTTAGGACATTTTTCGAAAAATGTCCGATATACCCGCATATATATCGGGTACTGTTTATGCTAGCTACTTAAATTATACCTTGTTACAAAGCTACAATCTCATGCAATCCAAATATAAAAATTTAGCTTCCTAGCTCTTTAGGGCCTTTTAAAATTGCGATTTATATGAAGTCGTTAAAAAATATAAATATAAAAAAATTTAGCTTTCTAGCTCTTTAGGGCCTTTTAAAATTGCGATTTATATGAAGTCGTTAAAAACTGGGTAATTTTGTAACATTTTTCGAAAAATGTCCGGTATACCCGCATATATATCGGGTACTGTTTATGCTAGCTACTTAAGTTATACCTTGCTAGAAAGCTACAATCTCATGCCATCCAAATATAAAAAAATTTAGCTTCCTAGCTCTTTAGGGCCTTTTAAAATTTCGATTTATATGAAGTCGTTAAAAACTGGGTAATTTTGTTACATTTTTCGAAAAATGTCCGATATACCCGCATATATATCGGGTACTGTTTATGCTAGCTACTTAAGTTATACCTTGCTAGAAAGCTATAATCTCATGCCATCCAAATATAAAAAAATTTAGCTTCCTAGCTCTTTAGGGCCTTATAAAATTTCGATTTATATGAAGTCGTTAAAAACTGGGTAATTTTGTTACATTTTTCGAAAAATGTCCGATATACCCGCATATATATCGGGTACTGTTTATGCTAGCTACTTAAATTATACCTTGTTACAAAGCTACAATCTCATGCAATCCAAATGTAAAAATTTAGCTTCCTAGCTCTTTAGGGCCTTTTAAAATTGCGATTTATATGAAGTCGTTAAAAAAATATAAATATAAAAAAATTTAGCTTTCTAGCTCTTTAGGGCCTTTTAAAATTGCGATTTATATGAAGTCGTTAAAAACTGGGTAATTTTGTAACATTTTTCGAAAAATGTCCGGTATACCCGCATATATATCGGGTACTGTTTATGCTAGCTACTTAAGTTATACCTTGCTAGAAAGCTACAATCTCATGCCATCCAAATATAAAAAAATTTAGCTTCCTAGCTCTTTAGGGCCCTTTAAAATTTCGATTTATATGAAGTCGTTAAAAACTGGGTAATTTTGGGACATTTTTCGAAAAATGTCCGATATACCCGCATATATAAGTCGTTAAAAACTGGGTAATTTTGGGACATTTTTCGAAAAATGTCCGATATACCCGCATATATATCGGGTACTATTTATGCCAGCTACTTAAGTTATACCTTGTTAGAAAGCTACAATCTCATGCCATCTAAATATAAAAAAATTTAGCTTTCTAGCTCTTTAGGGCCTTTTAAAATTGCGATTTATATGAAGTCGTTAAAAACTGGGTAATTTTGGGACATTTTTCGAAAAATGTCCGGTATACCCGCATATATATCGGGTACTGTTTATACTAGCTACTTAAGTTATACTTTGTTAGAAAGCTACAATCTCATGCCATCCAAATATAAAAAAATTTAGCTTCCTAGCACTTAGGGGCCTTTAGAATTGCGATTTATATGACCTCGTTAAAAACTGGGGTAATTTTGGGACATTTTTCGAAAAATGTCCGGTATACCCGCATATATATCGGGTACTATTTGTCCTAGCTACTTAAGTTATACCTTGTTAGAAAGCTACAATCTCATGCCATCGAAATATAAAAATTTAGCTTCCTAGCCTTTTAAAATTGCGATTTATATGAAGTCGTTAAAAAAATATAAATATAAAAAAATTTAGCTTTCTAGCTCTTTAGGGCCTTTTAAAATTGCGATTTATATGAAGTCGTTAAAAACTGGGTAATTTTGTAACATTTTTCGAAAAATGTCCGGTATACCCGCATATATATCGGGTACTGTTTATGCTAGCTACTTAAGTTATACCTTGCTAGAAAGCTACAATCTCATGCCATCCAAATATAAAAAAATTTAGCTTCCTAGCTCTTTAGGGCCTTTTAAAATTGCGATTTATATGAAGTCGTTAAAAACTGGGTAATTTTGTAACATTTTTCGAAAAATGTCCGGTATACCCATATATATACCATATATACCATATATATATATATCGGGTACTATACCTTGTTAGAAAGCTACAATCTCATGCAATCCAAATATAAAAAAGTTAGCTTCCTGGCACTTTAGGGGCCTTTAGAATTGCGATTTATATGAACTCGTTAAAAACTGGGGTAATTTTGGGACATTTTTCGAAAAATGTCCGATATGCCCGCATATATATCGGGTACTGTTTATGCTAGCTACTTATATTATACCTTGTTACAAAGCTACAATCTCATGCAATCCAAATATAAAAATTTAGCTTCCTAGCTCTTTAGGGCCTTTTAAAATTGCGATTTATATGAAGTCGTTAAAAAAATATAAATATAAAAAAATTTAGCTTTCTAGCTCTTTAGGGCCTTTTAAAATTGCGATTTATATGAAGTCGTTAAAAACTGGGTAATTTTGTAACATTTTTCGAAAAATGTCCGGTATACCCATATATATACCATATATACCATATATATATATATCGGGTACTATACCTTGTTAGAAAGCTACAATCTCATGCAATCCAAATATAAAAATTTAGCTTCCTAGCTCTTTAGGGCCTTTTAAAATTGCAATTTATATGAAGTCGTTAAAAAAATATAAATATAAAAAAATTTAGCTTTCTAGCTCTTTAGGGCCTTTTAAAATTGCGATTTATATGAAGTCGTTAAAAACTGGGGTAATTTTGGGACATTTTTCGAAAAATGTCCGATATACCCGCATATATATCGGGTACTATTTATGCTAGCTACTTAAATTATACCTTGTTACAAAGCTACAATCTCATGCAATCCAAATATAAAAATTTAGCTTCCTAGCTCTTTAGGGCCTTTTAAAATTGCGATTTATATGAAGTCTTTAAAAATTGGGGTAATTTTGGGACATTTTTCGAAAAATGTCCGGTATACCCGCATATATATCGGGTACTATTTGTGCTAGCTACTTAAGTTATACCTTGTTAGAAAGCTACAATCTCATGTTTATCCTAGCTACTTAAATTATACCTTGTTACAAAGCTACAATCTCATGCAATCCAAATATAAAAATTAGCTTCCTAGCACTTTAGGGGCCTTTAGAATTGCGATTTATATGAAGTCGTTAAAAACTAGGGTAATTTTAGGACATTTTTCGAAAAATGTCCGATATACCCGCATATATATCGGGTACTGTTTATGCTAGCTACTTAAATTATACCTTGTTACAAAGCTACAATCTCATGCAATCCAAATATAAAAATTTAGCTTCCTAGCTCTTTAGGGCCTTTTAAAATTGCGATTTATATGAAGTCGTTAAAAAATATAAATATAAAAAAATTTAGCTTTCTAGCTCTTTAGGGCCTTTTAAAATTGCGATTTATATGAAGTCGTTAAAAACTGGGTAATTTTGTAACATTTTTCGAAAAATGTCCGGTATACCCGCATATATATCGGGTACTGTTTATGCTAGCTACTTAAGTTATACCTTGCTAGAAAGCTACAATCTCATGCCATCCAAATATAAAAAAATTTAGCTTCCTAGCTCTTTAGGGCCTTTTAAAATTGCGATTTATATGAAGTCGTTAAAAACTGGGTAATTTTGTAACATTTTTCGAAAAATGTCCGGTATACCCATATATATACCATATATACCATATATATATATATCGGGTACTATACCTTGTTAGAAAGCTACAATCTCATGCAATCCAAATATAAAAAAGTTAGCTTCCTGGCACTTTAGGGGCCTTTAGAATTGCGATTTATATGAACTCGTTAAAAACTGGGGTAATTTTGGGACATTTTTCGAAAAATGTCCGATATGCCCGCATATATATCGGGTACTGTTTATGCTAGCTACTTATATTATACCTTGTTACAAAGCTACAATCTCATGCAATCCAAATATAAAAATTTAGCTTCCTAGCTCTTTAGGGCCTTTTAAAATTGCGATTTATATGAAGTCGTTAAAAAAATATAAATATAAAAAAATTTAGCTTTCTAGCTCTTTAGGGCCTTTTAAAATTGCGATTTATATGAAGTCGTTAAAAACTGGGTAATTTTGTAACATTTTTCGAAAAATGTCCGGTATACCCATATATATACCATATATACCATATATATATATATCGGGTACTATACCTTGTTAGAAAGCTACAATCTCATGCAATCCAAATATAAAAATTTAGCTTCCTAGCTCTTTAGGGCCTTTTAAAATTGCAATTTATATGAAGTCGTTAAAAAAATATAAATATAAAAAAATTTAGCTTTCTAGCTCTTTAGGGCCTTTTAAAATTGCGATTTATATGAAGTCGTTAAAAACTGGGGTAATTTTGGGACATTTTTCGAAAAATGTCCGATATACCCGCATATATATCGGGTACTATTTATGCTAGCTACTTAAATTATACCTTGTTACAAAGCTACAATCTCATGCAATCCAAATATAAAAATTTAGCTTCCTAGCTCTTTAGGGCCTTTTAAAATTGCGATTTATATGAAGTCTTTAAAAATTGGGGTAATTTTGGGACATTTTTCGAAAAATGTCCGGTATACCCGCATATATATCGGGTACTATTTGTGCTAGCTACTTAAGTTATACCTTGTTAGAAAGCTACAATCTCATGTTTATCCTAGCTACTTAAATTATACCTTGTTACAAAGCTACAATCTCATGCAATCCAAATATAAAAATTAGCTTCCTAGCACTTTAGGGGCCTTTAGAATTGCGATTTATATGAAGTCGTTAAAAACTAGGGTAATTTTAGGACATTTTTCGAAAAATGTCCGATATACCCGCATATATATCGGGTACTGTTTATGCTAGCTACTTAAATTATACCTTGTTACAAAGCTACAATCTCATGCAATCCAAATATAAAAATTTAGCTTCCTAGCTCTTTAGGGCCTTTTAAAATTGCGATTTATATGAAGTCGTTAAAAAATATAAATATAAAAAAATTTAGCTTTCTAGCTCTTTAGGGCCTTTTAAAATTGCGATTTATATGAAGTCGTTAAAAACTGGGTAATTTTGTAACATTTTTCGAAAAATGTCCGGTATACCCGCATATATATCGGGTACTGTTTATGCTAGCTACTTAAGTTATACCTTGCTAGAAAGCTACAATATCATGCCATCCAAATATAAAAAAACTTAGCTTCCTAGCTCTTTAGGGCCTTTTAAAATTTCGATTTATATGAAGTCGTTAAAAACTGGGTAATTTTGTTACATTTTTCGAAAAATGTCCGATATGCCCGCATATATATCGGGTACTATTTATGCTAGCTACTTAAGTTATACCTTGTTAGAAAGCTACAATCTCATGCCATCTAAATATAAAAAATTTAGCTTTCTAGCTCTTTAGGGCCTTTTAAAATTGCGATTTATATGAAGTCGTTAAAAACTGGGTAATTTTGGGACATTTTTCGAAAAATGTCCGATATACCCGCATATATATCGGGTACTATTTATGCTAGCTACCTAAGTTATACTTTGTTAGAAAGCTATAATCTCATGCCATCCAAATATAAAAAAATTTAGCTTCCTAGCTCTTTAGGGCCTTATAAAATTTCGATTTATATGAAGTCGTTAAAAACTGGGTAATTTTGTTACATTTTTCGAAAAATGTCCGATATACCCGCATATATATCGGGTACTGTTTATGCTAGCTACTTAAATTATACCTTGTTACAAAGCTACAATCTCATGCAATCCAAATATAAAAATTTAGCTTCCTAGCTCTTTAGGGCCTTTTAAAATTGCGATTTATATGAAGTCGTTAAAAAAATATAAATATAAAAAAATTTAGCGTTCTAGCTCTTTAGGGCCTTTTAAAATTGCGATTTATATGAAGTCGTTAAAAACTGGGTAATTTTGTAACATTTTTCGAAAAATGTCCGGTATACCCGCATATATATCGGGTACTGTTTATGCTAGCTACTTAAGTTATACCTTGCTAGAAAGCTACAATCTCATGCCATCTAAATATAAAAAAATTTAGCTTTCTAGCTCTTTAGGGCCTTTTAAAATTGCGATTTATATGAAGTCGTTAAAAACTGGGTAATTTTGGGACATTTTTCGAAAAATGTCCGGTATACCCGCATATATATCGGGTAGTGTTTATACTAGCTACTTAAGTTATACTTTGTTAGAAAGCTACAATCTCATGCCATCCAAATATAAAAAAATTTAGCTTCCTAGCACTTTAGGGGCCTTTAGAATTGCGATTTATATGACCTCGTTAAAAACTGGGGTAATTTTGGGACATTTTTCGAAAAATGTCCGGTATACCCGCATATATATCGGGTACTATTTGTCCTAGCTACTTAAGTTATACCTTGTTAGAAAGCTACAATCTCATGCCATCGAAATATAAAAATTTAGCTTCCTAGCCTTTTAAAATTGCGATTTATATGAAGTCGTTAAAAAAATATAAATATAAAAAAATTTAGCTTTCTAGCTCTTTAGGGCCTTTTAAAATTGCGATTTATATGAAGTCGTTAAAAACTGGGTAATTTTGTAACATTTTTCGAAAAATGTCCGGTATACCCATATATATACCATATATACCATATATATATATATCGGGTACTATACCTTGTTAGAAAGCTACAATCTCATGCAATCCAAATATAAAAAAGTTAGCTTCCTAGCACTTTAGGGGCCTTTAGAATTGCGATTTATATGAACTCGTTAAAAACTGGGGTAATTTTGGGACATTTTTCGAAAAATGTCCGATATGCCCGCATATATATCGGGTACTATTTGTGCTAGCTACTTAAGTTATACCTTGTTAGAAAGCTACAATCTCATGCCATCTAAATATAAAAATTTAGCTTCCTAGCCTTTTAAAATTGCGATTTATATGAAGTCGTTAAAAAAATATAAATATAAAAAAATTTAGCTTTCTAGCTCTTTAGGGCCTTTTAAAATTGCGATTTATATGAAGTCGTTAAAAACTGGGTAATTTTGTAACATTTTTCGAAAAATGTCCGGTATACCCATATATATACCATATATACCATATATATATATATCGGGTACTATACCTTGTTAGAAAGCTACAATCTCATGCAATCCAAATATAAAAAAGTTAGCTTCCTAGCACTTTAGGGGCCTCTAGAATTGCGATTTATATGAACTCGTTAAAAACTGGGGTAATTTTGGGACATTTTTCGAAAAATGTCCGATATGCCCGCATATATATCGGGTACTATTTATGCTAGCTACTTAAGTTATACCTTGTTAGAAAGCTACAATCTCATGCCATCTAAATATAAAAAAATTTAGCTTTCGAGCTCTTTAGGGCCTTTTAAAATTGCGATTTATATGAAGTCGTTAAAAACTGGGTAATTTTGGTACATTTTTCGAAAAATGTCCGATATATATCGGGTACTGTTTATGCTAGCTACTTATATTATACCTTGTTACAAAGCTACAATCTCATGCAATCCAAATATAAAAATTTAGCTTCCTAGCTCTTTAGGGCCTTTTAAAATTGCGATTTATATGAAGTCGTTAAAAAAATATAAATATAAAAAAATTTAGCTTTCTAGCTCTTTAGGGCCTTTTAAAATTGCGATTTATATGAAGTCGTTAAAAACTGGGTAATTTTGTAACATTTTTCGAAAAATGTCCGGTATACCCATATATATACCATTTATACCATATATATATATATCGGGTACTATACCTTGTTAGAAAGCTACAATCTCATGCAATCCAAATATAAAAATTTAGCTTCCTAGCTCTTTAGGGCCTTTTAAAATTGCAATTTATATGAAGTCGTTAAAAAAATATAAATATAAAAAAATTTAGCTTTCTAGCTCTTTAGGGCCTTTTAAAATTGCGATTTATATGAAGTCGTTAAAAACTGGGTAATTTTGGGACATTTTTCGAAAATTGTCCGATATACCCGCATATATATCGGGTACTATTTATGCTAGCTATTTAAGTTATACTTTGTTAGAAAGCCATAATCTCATGCCATCCAAATATAAAAAAATTTAGCTTCCTAGCTCTTTAGGGCCTTTTAAAATTGCGATTTATATGAAGTCGTTAAAAACTGGGGTAATTTTGGGACATTTTTCGAAAAATGTCCGATATACCCGCATATATATCGGGTACTATTTATGCTAGCTACTTAAATTATACCTTGTTACAAAGCTACAATCTCATGCAATCCAAATATAAAAATTTAGCTTCCTAGCTCTTTAGGGCCTTTTAAAATTGCGATTTATATGAAGTCTTTAAAAATTGGGGTAATTTTGGGACATTTTTCGAAAAATGTCCGGTATACCCGCATATATATCGGGTACTATTTGTGCTAGCTACTTAAGATATACCTTGTTAGAAAGCTACAATCTCATGTTTATCCTAGCTACTTAAATTATACCTTGTTACAAAGCTACAATCTCATGCAATCCAAATATAAAAATTAGCTTCCTAGCACTTTAGGGGCCTTTAGAATTGCGATTTATATGAAGTCGTTAAAAACTAGGGTAATTTTAGGACATTTTTCGAAAAATGTCCGATATACCCGCATATATATCGGGTACTGTTTATGCTAGCTACTTAAATTATACCTTGTTACAAAGCTACAATCTCATGCAATCCAAATATAAAAATTTAGCTTCCTAGCTCTTTAGGGCCTTTTAAAATTGCGATTTATATGAAGTCGTTAAAAAAATATAAATATAAAAAAATTTAGCTTTCTAGCTCTTTAGGGCCTTTTAAAATTGCGATTTATATGAAGTCGTTAAAAACTGGGTAATTTTGTAACATTTTTCGAAAAATGTCCGGTATACCCGCATATATATCGGGTACTGTTTATGCTAGCTACTTAAGTTATACCTTGCTAGAAAGCTACAATCTCATGCCATCCAAATATAAAAAAATTTAGCTTCCTAGCTCTTTAGGGCCTTTTAAAATTTCGATTTATATGAAGTCGTTAAAAACTGGGTAATTTTGTTACATTTTTCGAAAAATGTCCGATATGCCCGCATATATATCGGGTACTATTTATGCTAGCTACTTAAGTTATACCTTGTTAGAAAGCTACAATCTCATGCCATCTAAATATAAAAAATTTAGCTTTCTAGCTCTTTAGGGCCTTTTAAAATTGCGATTTATATGAAGTCGTTAAAAACTGGGTAATTTTGGGACATTTTTCGAAAAATGTCCGATATACCCGCATATATATCGGGTACTATTTATGCTAGCTACCTAAGTTATACTTTGTTAGAAAGCTATAATCTCATGCCATCCAAATATAAAAAAATTTAGCTTCCTAGCTCTTTAGGGCCTTTTAAAATTTCGATTTATATGAAGTCGTTAAAAACTGGGTAATTTTGTTACATTTTTCGAAAAATGTCCGATATGCCCGCATATATATCGGGTACTATTTATGCTAGCTACTTAAGTTATACCTTGTTAGAAAGCTACAATCTCATGCCATCTAAATATAAAAAATTTAGCTTCCTAGCTCTTTAGGGCCTTATAAAATTTCGATTTATATGAAGTCGTTAAAAACTGGGTAATTTTGTTACATTTTTCGAAAAATGTCCGATATACCTTGTTAGAAAGCTACAATCTCATGCCATCTAAATATAAAAAATTTAGCTTTCTAGCTCTTTAGGGCCTTTTAAAATTGCGATTTATATGAAGTCGTTAAAAACTGGGTAATTTTGGGACATTTTTCGAAAAATGTCCGATATACCCGCATATATATCGGGTACTATTTATGCTAGCTACCTAAGTTATACTTTGTTAGAAAGCTATAATCTCATGTCATCCAAATATAAAAATTTAGCTTCCTAGCTCTTTAGGGCCTTTTAAAATTTCGATTTATATGAAGTCGTTAAAAACTGGGTAATTTTGTTACATTTTTCGAAAAATGTCCGATATGCCCGCATATATATCGGGTACTATTTATGCTAGCTACTTAAGTTATACCTTGTTAGAAAGCTACAATCTCATGCCATCTAAATATAAAAAATTTAGCTTCCTAGCTCTTTAGGGCCTTATAAAATTTCGATTTATATGAAGTCGTTAAAAACTGGGTAATTTTGTTACATTTTTCGAAAAATGTCCGATATACCCGCATATATATCGGGTACTGTTTATGCTAGCTACTTAAATTATACCTTGTTACAAAGCTACAATCTCATGCAATCCAAATATAAAAATTTAGCTTCCTAGCTCTTTAGGGCCTTTTAAAATTGCGATTTATATGAAGTCGTTAAAAAAATATAAATATAAAAAAATTTAGCTTTCTAGCTCTTTAGGGCCTTTTAAAATTGCGATTTATATGAAGTCGTTAAAAACTGGGTAATTTTGTAACATTTTTCGAAAAATGTCCGGTATACCCGCATATATATCGGGTACTGTTTATGCTAGCTACTTAAGTTATACCTTGCTAGAAAGCTACAATCTCATGCCATCCAAATATAAAAAAATTTAGCTTCCTAGCTCTTTAGGGCCTTTTAAAATTTCGATTTATATGAAGTCGTTAAAAACTGGGTAATTTTGGGACATTTTTCGAAAAATGTCCGATATACCCGCATATATATCGGGTACTATTTATGCCAGCTACTTAAGTTATATCTTGTTAGAAAGCTACAATCTCATGCCATCTAAATATAAAAAAATTTAGCTTTCTAGCTCTTTAGGGCCTTTTAAAATTGCGATTTATATGAAGTCGTTAAAAACTGGGTAATTTTGGGACATTTTTCGAAAAATGTCCGATATACCCGCATATATATCGGGTACTATTTATGCTAGCTACCTAAGTTATACTTTGTTAGAAAGCTATAATCTCATGCCATCCAAATATAAAAAAATTTAGCTTCCTAGCTCTTTAGGGCCTTATAAAATTTCGATTTATATGAAGTCGTTAAAAACTGGGTAATTTTGTTACATTTTTCGAAAAATGTCCGATATACCCGCATATATATCGGGTACTGTTTATGCTAGCTACTTAAGTTATACCTTGTTACAAAGCTACAATCTCATGCAATCCAAATATAAAAATTTAGCTTTCTAGCTCTTTAGGGGCCTTTTAAAATTGCGATTTATATGAAGTCGTTAAAAACTGGGGTAATTTTGGGACATTTTTCGAAAAATGTCCGGTATACGCGCATATATATCGGGTACTGTTTGTGCTAGCTACTTAAGTTATACCGTGTTAGAAAGCTACAATCTCATGCAATCCAAATATAAAAATTTAGCTTTCTAGCTCTTTAGGGGCCTTTTAAAATTGCGATTTATATGAAGTCGTTAAAAACTGGGGTAATTTTGGGACATTTTTCGAAAAATGTCCGGTATACCCGCATATATATCGGGTACTGTTTGTGCTAGCTACTTAAGTTATACCTTGTTAGAAAGCTACAATCTCATGCCATCCAAATATAAAAAAATATAGCTTCCTAGCTCTTTAGGGCCTTTTAAAATTGCGATTTATATGAAGTCGTTAAAAACTGGGGTAATTTTGGGACATTTTTCGAAAAATGTCCGATATACCCGCATATATATCGGGTACTATTTATGCTAGCTACTTAAGTTATACCTTGTTACAAAGCTACAATCTCATGCAATCCAAATATAAAAATTTAGCTTTCTAGCTCTTTAGGGGCCTTTTAAAATTGCGATTTATATGAAGTCGTTAAAAACTGGGGTAATTTTGGGACATTTTTCGAAAAATGTCCGGTGTACCCGCATATATATCGGGTACTGTTTGTGCTAGCAACTTAAGTTATACCGTGTTAGAAAGCTACAATCTCATGCAATCCAAATATAAAAATTTAGCTTTCTAGCTCTTTAGGGGCCTTTTAAAATTGCGATTTATATGAAGTCGTTAAAAACTGGGGTAATTTTGGGACATTTTTCGAAAAATGTCCGGTATACCCGCATATATATCGGGTACTGTTTGCGTTAACTACTTAAGTTATACCCTTGTTAGAAAGCTACAATCTCATGCCATCCAAATATAAAAAAATATAGCTTCCTAGCTCTTTAGGGCCTTTTAAAATTGCGATTTATATGAAGTCGTTAAAAACTGGGGTAATTTTGGGACATTTTTCGAAAAATGTCCGATATACCCGCATATATATCGGGTACTATTTATGCTAGCTACTTAAGTTATACCTTGCTAGAAAGCTACAATCTCATGCCATCTAAATATAAAAAAATTTAGCTTTCTAGCTCTTTAGGGCCTTTTAAAATTGCGATTTATATGAAGTCGTTAAAAACTGGGTAATTTTGTAACATTTTTCGAAAAATGTCCGGTATACCCGCATATATATCGGGTACTGTTTATGCTAGCTACTTAAGTTATACCTTGTTACAAAGCTACAATCTCATGCAATCCAAATATAAAAAAATTAGCTTCCTAGCAGTTTAGGGGCCTTTAGAATTGCGATTTATATGAAGTTGTTAAAAACTGGGGTAATTTTGGGACATTTTTCGAAAAATGTCCGGTATACCCGCATATATATCGGGTACTGTTTGTGCTAGCTACTTAAGTTATACCGTGTTAGAAAGCTACAATCTCATGCAATCCAAATATAAAAATTTAGCTTTCTAGCTCTTTAGGGGCCTTTTAAAATTGCGATTTATATGAAGTCGTTAAAAACTGGGGTAATTTTGGGACATTTTTCGAAAAATGTCCGATATACCCGCATATATATCGGGTACTGTTTATGCTAGCTACTTAAGTTATACCTTGTTACAAAGCTACAATCTCATGCAATCCAAATATAAAAATTTAGCTTTCTAGCTCTTTAGGGGCCTTTTAAAATTGCGATTTATATGAAGTCGTTAAAAACTGGGGTAATTTTGGGACATTTTTCGAAAAATGTCCGGTATACGCGCATATATATCGGGTACTGTTTGTGCTAGCTACTTAAGTTATACCGTGTTAGAAAGCTACAATCTCATGCAATCCAAATATAAAAATTTAGCTTTCTAGCTCTTTAGGGGCCTTTTAAAATTGCGATTTATATGAAGTCGTTAAAAACTGGGGTAATTTTGGGACATTTTTCGAAAAATGTCCGGTATACCCGCATATATATCGGGTACTGTTTGTGCTAGCTACTTAAGTTATACCTTGTTAGAAAGCTACAATCTCATGCCATCCAAATATAAAAAAATATAGCTTCCTAGCTCTTTAGGGCCTTTTAAAATTGCGATTTATATGAAGTCGTTAAAAACTGGGGTAATTTTGGGACATTTTTCGAAAAATGTCCGATATACCCGCATATATATCGGGTACTATTTATGCTAGCTACTTAAGTTATACCTTGCTAGAAAGCTACAATCTCATGCCATCTAAATATAAAAAAATTTAGCTTTCTAGCTCTTTAGGGCCTTTTAAAATTGCGATTTATATGAAGTCGTTAAAAACTGGGTAATTTTGTAACATTTTTCGAAAAATGTCCGGTATACCCGCATATATCTCGGGTACTGTTTATGCTAGCTACTTAAGTTATACCTTGTTACAAAGCTACAATCTCATGCAATCCAAATATAAAAATTTAGCTTTCTAGCTCTTTAGGGGCCTTTTAAAATTGCGATTTATATGAAGTCGTTAAAAACTGGGGTAATTTTGGGACATTTTTCGAAAAATGTCCGGTGTACCCGCATATATATCGGGTACTGTTTGTGCTAGCAACTTAAGTTATACCGTGTTAGAAAGCTACAATCTCATGCAATCCAAATATAAAAATTTAGCTTTCTAGCTCTTTAGGGGCCTTTTAAAATTGCGATTTATATGAAGTCGTTAAAAACTGGGGTAATTTTGGGACATTTTTCGAAAAATGTCCGGTATACCCGCATATATATCGGGTACTGTTTGCGTTAACTACTTAAGTTATACCTTGTTAGAAAGCTACAATCTCATGCCATCCAAATATAAAAAAATATAGCTTCCTAGCTCTTTAGGGCCTTTTAAAATTGCGATTTATATGAAGTCGTTAAAAACTGGGGTAATTTTGGGACATTTTTCGAAAAATGTCCGATATACCCGCATATATATCGGGTACTATTTATGCTAGCTACTTAAGTTATACCTTGCTAGAAAGCTACAATCTCATGCCATCTAAATATAAAAAAATTTAGCTTTCTAGCTCTTTAGGGCCTTTTAAAATTGCGATTTATATGAAGTCGTTAAAAACTGGGTAATTTTGTAACATTTTTCGAAAAATGTCCGGTATACCCGCATATATATCGGGTACTGTTTATGCTAGCTACTTAAGTTATACCTTGTTACAAAGCTACAATCTCATGCAATCCAAATATAAAAAAATTAGCTTCCTAGCAGTTTAGGGGCCTTTAGAATTGCGATTTATATGAAGTTGTTAAAAACTGGGGTAATTTTGGGACATTTTTCGAAAAATGTCCGGTATACCCGCATATATATCGGGTACTGTTTGTGCTAGCTACTTAAGTTATACCGTGTTAGAAAGCTACAATCTCATGCAATCCAAATATAAAAATTTAGCTTTCTAGCTCTTTAGGGGCCTTTTAAAATTGCGATTTATATGAAGTCGTTAAAAACTGGGGTAATTTTGGGACATTTTTCGAAAAATGTCCGGTATACCCGCATATATATCGGGTACTGTTTATACTAGCTACTTAAGTTATACTTTGTTAGAAAGCTACAATCTCATGCCATCCAAATATAAAAAAATTTAGCTTCCTAGCACTTTAGGGGCCTTTAGAATTGCGATTTATATGACCTCGTTAAAAACTGGGGTAATTTTGGGACATTTTTCGAAAAATGTCCGGTATACCCGCATATATATCGGGTACTGTTTACGCTAGCTACTTAAGTTATACCTTGTTAGAAAGCTACAATCTCATGCCATCCAAATATAAAAATTTAGCTTCCTAGCTCTTTAGGGCCTTTTAAAATTGCGATTTATATGAAGTCGTTAAAAAAATATAAATATAAAAAAATTTAGCTTTCTAGCTCTTTAGGGCCTTTTAAAATTGCGATTTATATGAAGTCGTTAAAAACTGGGTAATTTTGTAACATTTTTCGAAAAATGTCCGGTATACCCATATATATACCATATATATATATATCGGGTACTATACCTTGTTAGAAAGCTACAATCTCATGCAATCCAAATATAAAAAAATTAGCTTCCTAGCACTTTAGGGGCCTTTAGAATTGCGATTTATATGAACTCGTTAAAAACTGGGGTAATTTTGGGACATTTTTCGAAAAATGTCCGATATGCCCGCATATATATCGGGTACTATTTATGCTAGCTACTTAAGTTATACCTTGTTAGAAAGCTACAATCTCATGCCATCTAAATATAAAAAAATTTAGCTTTCTAGCTCTTTAGGGCCTTTTAAAATTGCGATTTATATGAAGTCGTTAAAAACTGGGTAATTTTGGGACATTTTTCGAAAAATGTCCGATATACCCGCATATATATCGGGTACTGTTTATGCTAGCTACTTATATTATACCTTGTTACAAAGCTACAATCTCATGCAATCCAAATATAAAAATTTAGCTTCCTAGCTCTTTAGGGCCTTTTAAAATTGCGATTTATATGAAGTCGTTAAAAAAATATAAATATAAAAAAATTTAGCTTTCTAGCTCTTTAGGGCCTTTTAAAATTGCGATTTATATGAAGTCGTTAAAAACTGGGTAATTTTGTAACATTTTTCGAAAAATGTCCGGTATACCCATATATATACCATATATACCATATATATATATATCGGGTACTATACCTTGTTAGAAAGCTACAATCTCATGCAATCCAAATATAAAAATTTAGCTTCCTAGCTCTTTAGGGCCTTTTAAAATTGCAATTTATATGAAGTCGTTAAAAAAATATAAATATAAAAAAATTTAGCTTTCTAGCTCTTTAGGGCCTTTTAAAATTGCGATTTATATGAAGTCGTTAAAAACTGGGTAATTTTGGGACATTTTTCGAAAATTGTCCGATATACCCGCATATATATCGGGTACTATTTATGCTAGCTACTTAAGTTATACTTTGTTAGAAAGCCATAATCTCATGCCATCCAAATATAAAAAAATTTAGCTTCCTAGCTCTTTAGGGCCTTTTAAAATTGCGATTTATATGAAGTCGTTAAAAACTGGGGTAATTTTGGGACATTTTTCGAAAAATGTCCGATATACCCGCATATATATCGGGTACTATTTATGCTAGCTACTTAAAGTATACCTTGTTACAAAGCTACAATCTCATGCAATCCAAATATAAAAATTTAGCTTCCTAGCTCTTTAGGGCCTTTTAAAATTGCGATTTATATGAAGTCTTTAAAAACTGGGGTAATTTTGGGACATTTTAAATATTTAGGGCCTTTTAAAATTGCGATTTATATGAAGTCTTTAAAAACTGGGGTAATTTTGGGACATTTTAAATATTTAGGGCCTTTTAAAATTGCGATTTATATGAAGTCGTTAAAAAAATATAAATATAAAAAAATTTAGCTTTCTAGCTCTTTAGGGGCCTTTTAAAATTGCGATTTATATGAAGTCGTTAAAAACTGGGGTAATTTTGGGACATTTTTCGAAAAATGTCCGGTATACCCGCATATATATCGGGTACTGTTTATACTAGCTACTTAAGTTATACTTTGTTAGAAAGCTACAATCTCATGCCATCCAAATATAAAAAAATTTAGCTTCCTAGCACTTTAGGGGCCTTTAGAATTGCGATTTATATGACCTCGTTAAAAACTGGGGTAATTTTGGGACATTTTTCGAAAAATGTCCGGTATACCCGCATATATATCGGGTACTGTTTACGCTAGCTACTTAAGTTATACCTTGTTAGAAAGCTACAATCTCATGCCATCCAAATATAAAAATTTAGCTTCCTAGCTCTTTAGGGCCTTTTAAAATTGCGATTTATATGAAGTCGTTAAAAAAATATAAATATAAAAAAATTTAGCTTTCTAGCTCTTTAGGGCCTTTTAAAATTGCGATTTATATGAAGTCGTTAAAAACTGGGTAATTTTGTAACATTTTTCGAAAAATGTCCGGTATACCCATATATATACCATATATATATATATCGGGTACTATACCTTGTTAGAAAGCTACAATCTCATGCAATCCAAATATAAAAAAATTAGCTTCCTAGCACTTTAGGGGCCTTTAGAATTGCGATTTATATGAACTCGTTAAAAACTGGGGTAATTTTGGGACATTTTTCGAAAAATGTCCGATATGCCCGCATATATATCGGGTACTATTTATGCTAGCTACTTAAGTTATACCTTGTTAGAAAGCTACAATCTCATGCCATCTAAATATAAAAAAATTTAGCTTTCTAGCTCTTTAGGGCCTTTTAAAATTGCGATTTATATGAAGTCGTTAAAAACTGGGTAATTTTGGGACATTTTTCGAAAAATGTCCGATATACCCGCATATATATCGGGTACTGTTTATGCTAGCTACTTATATTATACCTTGTTACAAAGCTACAATCTCATGCAATCCAAATATAAAAATTTAGCTTCCTAGCTCTTTAGGGCCTTTTAAAATTGCGATTTATATGAAGTCGTTAAAAAAATATAAATATAAAAAAATTTAGCTTTCTAGCTCTTTAGGGCCTTTTAAAATTGCGATTTATATGAAGTCGTTAAAAACTGGGTAATTTTGTAACATTTTTCGAAAAATGTCCGGTATACCCATATATATACCATATATACCATATATATATATATCGGGTACTATACCTTGTTAGAAAGCTACAATCTCATGCAATCCAAATATAAAAATTTAGCTTCCTAGCTCTTTAGGGCCTTTTAAAATTGCAATTTATATGAAGTCGTTAAAAAAATATAAATATAAAAAAATTTAGCTTTCTAGCTCTTTAGGGCCTTTTAAAATTGCGATTTATATGAAGTCGTTAAAAACTGGGTAATTTTGGGACATTTTTCGAAAATTGTCCGATATACCCGCATATATATCGGGTACTATTTATGCTAGCTACTTAAGTTATACTTTGTTAGAAAGCCATAATCTCATGCCATCCAAATATAAAAAAATTTAGCTTCCTAGCTCTTTAGGGCCTTTTAAAATTGCGATTTATATGAAGTCGTTAAAAACTGGGGTAATTTTGGGACATTTTTCGAAAAATGTCCGATATACCCGCATATATATCGGGTACTATTTATGCTAGCTACTTAAAGTATACCTTGTTACAAAGCTACAATCTCATGCAATCCAAATATAAAAATTTAGCTTCCTAGCTCTTTAGGGCCTTTTAAAATTGCGATTTATATGAAGTCTTTAAAAACTGGGGTAATTTTGGGACATTTTAAATATTTAGGGCCTTTTAAAATTGCGATTTATATGAAGTCGTTAAAAAAATATAAATATAAAAAAATTTAGCTTTCTAGCTCTTTAGGGCCTTTTAAAATTGCGATTTATATGAAGTCGTTAAAAACTGGGTAATTTTGTAACATTTTTCGAAAAATGTCCGGTATACCCGCATATATATCGGGTACTGTTTATGCTAGCTACTTAAGTTATACCTTGCTAGAAAGCTACAATCTCATGCCATCCAAATATAAAAAAATTTAGCTTCCTAGCTCTTTAGGGCCTTTTAAAATTTCGATTTATATGAAGTCGTTAAAAACTGGGTAATTTTGGGACATTTTTCGAAAAATGTCCGATATACCCGCATATATATCGGGTACTATTTATGCCAGCTACTTAAGTTATACCTTGTTAGAAAGCTACAATCTCATGCCATCTAAATATAAAAAAATTTAGCTTTCTAGCTCTTTAGGGCCTTTTAAAATTGCGATTTATATGAAGTCGTTAAAAACTGGGTAATTTTGGGATATTTTTCGAAAAATGTCCGATATACCCGCATATATATCGGGTACTATTTATGCTAGCTACCTAAGTTATACTTTGTTAGAAAGCTATAATCTCATGCCATCCAAATATAAAAAAATTTAGCTTCCTAGCTCTTTAGGGCCTTATAAAATTTCGATTTATATGAAGTCGTTAAAAACTGGGTAATTTTGTTACATTTTTCGAAAAATGTCCGATATACCCGCATATATATCGGGTACTGTTTATGCTAGCTACTTAAGTTATACCTTGTTACAAAGCTACAATCTCATGCAATCCAAATATAAAAATTTAGCTTTCTAGCTCTTTAGGGGCCTTTTAAAATTGCGATTTATATGAAGTCGTTAAAAACTGGGGTAATTTTGGGACATTTTTCGAAAAATGTCCGGTATACCCGCATATATATCGGGTACTGTTTACGCTAGCTACTTAAGTTATACCTTGTTAGAAAGCTACAATCTCATGCCATCCAAATATAAAAATTTAGCTTCCTAGCTCTTTAGGGCCTTTTAAAATTGCGATTTATATGAAGTCGTTAAAAAAATATAAATATAAAAAAATTTAGCTTTCTAGCTCTTTAGGGCCTTTTAAAATTGCGATTTATATGAAGTCGTTAAAAACTGGGTAATTTTGTAACATTTTTCGAAAAATGTCCGGTATACCCATATATATACCATATATATATATATCGGGTACTATACCTTGTTAGAAAGCTACAATCTCATGCAATCCAAATATAAAAAAATTAGCTTCCTAGCACTTTAGGGGCCTTTAGAATTGCGATTTATATGAACTCGTTAAAAACTGGGGTAATTTTGGGACATTTTTCGAAAAATGTCCGATATACCCGCATATATATCGGGTACTGTTTATGCTAGCTACTTATATTATACCTTGTTACAAAGCTACAATCTCATGCAATCCAAATATAAAAATTTAGCTTCCTAGCTCTTTAGGGCCTTTTAAAATTGCGATTTATATGAAGTCGTTAAAAAAATATAAATATAAAAAAATTTAGCTTTCTAGCTCTTTAGGGCCTTTTAAAATTGCGATTTATATGAAGTCGTTAAAAACTGGGTAATTTTGTAACATTTTTCGAAAAATGTCCGGTATACCCATATATATACCATATATACCATATATATATATATCGGGTACTATACCTTGTTAGAAAGCTACAATCTCATGCAATCCAAATATAAAAATTTAGCTTCCTAGCTCTTTAGGGCCTTTTAAAATTGCAATTTATATGAAGTCGTTAAAAAAATATAAATATAAAAAAATTTAGCTTTCTAGCTCTTTAGGGCCTTTTAAAATTGCGATTTATATGAAGTCGTTAAAAACTGGGTAATTTTGGGACATTTTTCGAAAATTGTCCGATATACCCGCATATATATCGGGTACTATTTATGCTAGCTACTTAAGTTATACTTTGTTAGAAAGCCATAATCTCATGCCATCCAAATATAAAAAAATTTAGCTTCCTAGCACTTTAGGGGCCTTTAGAATTGCGATTTATATGACCTCGTTAAAAACTGGGGTAATTTTGGGACATTTTTCGAAAAATGTCCGGTATACCCGCATATATATCGGGTACTGTTTACGCTAGCTACTTAAGTTATACCTTGTTAGAAAGCTACAATCTCATGCAATCCAAATATAAAAATTTAGCTTCCTAGCTCTTTAGGGCCTTTTAAAATTGCGATTTATATGAAGTCGTTAAAAAAATATAAATATAAAAAAATTTAGCTTTCTAGCTCTTTAGGGCCTTTTAAAATTGCGATTTATATGAAGTCGTTAAAAACTGGGTAATTTTGTAACATTTTTCGAAAAATGTCCGGTATACCCATATATATACCATATATACCATATATATATATATCGGGTACTATACCTTGTTAGAAAGCTACAATCTCATGCAATCCAAATATAAAAATTTAGCTTCCTAGCTCTTTAGGGCCTTTTAAAATTGCAATTTATATGAAGTCGTTAAAAAAATA
Source organism: Calliphora vicina (assembly GCF_958450345.1). Lineage (NCBI taxonomy): Eukaryota > Metazoa > Arthropoda > Insecta > Diptera > Calliphoridae > Calliphora > Calliphora vicina. Next base: position 38,226 of record NW_027052642.1, read on the forward strand.
TAAATATAAAAAAATTTAGCTTTCTAGCTCTTTAGGGCCTTTTAAAATTGCGATTTATATGAAGTCGTTAAAAACTGGGTAATTTTGGGACATTTTTCGAAAATTGTCCGATATACCCGCATATATATCGGGTACTATTTATGCTAGCTACTTAAGTTATACTTTGTTAGAAAGCCATAATCTCATGCCATCCAAATATAAAAAAATTTAGCTTCCTAGCTCTTTAGGGCCTTTTAAAATTGCGATTTATATGAAGTCGTTAAAAACTGGGGTAATTTTGGGACATTTTTCGAAAAATGTCCGATATACCCGCATATATATCGGGTACTATTTATGCTAGCTACTTAAAGTATACCTTGTTACAAAGCTACAATCTCATGCAATCCAAATATAAAAATTTAGCTTCCTAGCTCTTTAGGGCCTTTTAAAATTGCGATTTATATGAAGTCTTTAAAAACTGGGGTAATTTTGGGACATTTTAAATATTTAGGGCCTTTTAAAATTGCGATTTATATGAAGTCGTTAAAAAAATATAAATATAAAAAAATTTAGCTTTCTAGCTCTTTAGGGCCTTTTAAAATTGCGATTTATATGAAGTCGTTAAAAACTGGGTAATTTTGTAACATTTTTCGAAAAATGTCCGGTATACCCGCATATATATCGGGTACTGTTTATGCTAGCTACTTAAGTTATACCTTGCTAGAAAGCTACAATCTCATGCCATCCAAATATAAAAAAATTTAGCTTCCTAGCTCTTTAGGGCCTTTTAAAATTTCGATTTATATGAAGTCGTTAAAAACTGGGTAATTTTGGGACATTTTTCGAAAAATGTCCGATATACCCGCATATATATCGGGTACTATTTATGCCAGCTACTTAAGTTATACCTTGTTAGAAAGCTACAATCTCATGCCATCTAAATATAAAAAAATTTAGCTTTCTAGCTCTTTAGGGCCTTTTAAAATTGCGATTTATATGAAGTCGTTAAAAACTGGGTAATTTTGGGATATTTTTCGAAAAATGTCCGATATACCCGCATATATATCGGGTACTATTTATGCTAGCTACCTAAGTTATACTTTGTTAGAAAGCTATAATCTCATGCCATCCAAATATAAAAAAATTTAGCTTCCTAGCTCTTTAGGGCCTTATAAAATTTCGATTTATATGAAGTCGTTAAAAACTGGGTAATTTTGTTACATTTTTCGAAAAATGTCCGATATACCCGCATATATATCGGGTACTGTTTATGCTAGCTACTTAAGTTATACCTTGTTACAAAGCTACAATCTCATGCAATCCAAATATAAAAATTTAGCTTTCTAGCTCTTTAGGGGCCTTTTAAAATTGCGATTTATATGAAGTCGTTAAAAACTGGGGTAATTTTGGGACATTTTTCGAAAAATGTCCGGTATACCCGCATATATATCGGGTACTGTTTGTGCTAGCTACTTAAGTTATACCGTGTTAGAAAGCTACAATCTCATGCAATCCAAATATAAAAATTTAGCTTTCTAGCTCTTTAGGGGCCTTTTAAAATTGCGATTTATATGAAGTCGTTAAAAACTGGGGTAATTTTGGGACATTTTTCGAAAAATGTCCGGTATACCCGCATATATATCGGGTACTGTTTGTGCTAGCTACTTAAGTTATACCTTGTTAGAAAGCTACAATCTCATGCCATCCAAATATAAAAAAATATAGCTTCCTAGCTCTTTAGGGCCTTTTAAAATTGCGATTTATATGAAGTCGTTAAAAACTGGGGTAATTTTGGGACATTTTTCGAAAAATGTCCGATATACCCGCATATATATCGGGTACTATTTATGCTAGCTACTTAAGTTATACCTTGCTAGAAAGCTACAATCTCATGCCATCTAAATATAAAAAAATTTAGCTTTCTAGCTCTTTAGGGCCTTTTAAAATTGCGATTTATATGAAGTCGTTAAAAACTGGGTAATTTTGTAACATTTTTCGAAAAATGTCCGGTATACCCGCATATATATCGGGTACTGTTTATGCTAGCTACTTAAGTTATACCTTGTTACAAAGCTACAATCTCATGCAATCCAAATATAAAAAAATTAGCTTCCTAGCACTTTAGGGGCCTTTAGAATTGCGATTTATATGAAGTTGTTAAAAACTGGGGTAATTTTGGGACATTTTTCGAAAAATGTCCGGTATACCCGCATATATATCGGGTACTGTTTGTTCTAGCTACTTAAGTTATACCGTGTTAGAAAGCTACAATCTCATGCAATCCAAATATAAAAATTTAGCTTTCTAGCTCTTTAGGGGCCTTTTAAAATTGCGATTTATATGAAGTCGTTAAAAACTGGGGTAATTTTGGGACATTTTTCGAAAAATGTCCGGTATACCCGCATATATATCGGGTACTGTTTGTGCTAGCTACTTAAGTTATACCTTGTTAGAAAGCTACAATCTCATGCCATCCAAATATAAAAAAATATAGCTTCCTAGCTCTTTAGGGCCTTTTAAAATTGCGATTAATATGAAGTCGTTAAAAACTGGGGTAATTTTGGGACATTTTTCGAAAAATGTCCGATATACCCGCATATATATCGGGTACTATTTACGCTAGCTACTTAAGTTATACCTTGTTAAAAAGCTACAATCTCATGCCATCTAAATATAAAAAAATTTAGCTTTCTAGCTCTTAGGGCCTTTTAAAATTGCGATTTATATGAAGTCGTTAAAAACTGGGTAATTTTGTAACATTTTTCGAAAAATGTCCGATATACCCGCATATATATCGGGTACTGTTTATGCTAGCTACTTAAGTTATACCTTGCTAGAAAGCCACAATCTCATGCCATCCAAATATAAAAAAATTTAGCTTCCTAGCTCTTTAGGGCCTTTTAAAATTTCGATTTATATGAAGTCGTTAAAAACTGGGTAATTTTGTTACATTTTTCGAAAAATGTCCGATATACCCGCATATATATCGGGTACTATTTATGCTAGCTACTTAAGTTATACTTTGTTAGAAAGCTATAATCTCATGCCATCCAAATATAAAAAAATTTAGCTTCCTAGCTCTTTAGGGCCTTTTAAAATTTTGATTTATATGAAGTCGTTAAAAACTGGGTAATTTTGGGACATTTTTCGAAAAATGTCCGGTATACCCGCATATATATCGGGTACTGTTTGTGCTAGCTACTTAAGTTATACCTTGTTAGAAAGCTACAATCTCATGACATCCAAATATAAAAAAATTTAGCTTCCTAGCTCTTTAGGGCCTTTTAAAATTGCGATTTATATGAAGTCGTTAAAAACTGGGGTAATTTTGGGACATTTTTCGAAAAATGTCCGGTATACCCGCATATATATCGGGTACTGTTTATGATAGCTACTTAAGTTATACCTTGTTAGAAAGCTACAATCTCATGACATCCAAATATAAAAAAATTTAGCTTCCTAGCTCTTTAGGGCCTTTTAAAATTGCGATTTATATGAAGTCGTTAAAAACTGGGGTAATTTTGGGACATTTTTCGAAAGATGTCCGATATACCCGCATATATATCGGGTACTATTTATGCTAGCTACTTAAGTTATACCTTGTTAGAAAGCTACAATCTCATGCCATCTAAATTTAGCTTCCTAGCTCTTTAGGGCCTTTTAAAATTGCGATTTATATGAAGTCGCTAAAAACTGGGGTAATTTTGTAACATTTTTCGAAAAATGTCCGATATACCCGCATATATATCGGGTACTATTTATGCTAGCTACTTAAGTTATACCTTTGTCCGTGTGGAGTTATCAGTCTCCCATCGGACGCGTCCCAGATGGCGGATAGGGGGAGCAATTGCCTAGTCTAGTGATACTGTTTCCTGACAAAGCCCTGACAAATGCTCGAGCAATATCAATATCTTGAGACACTTTTTCTAACAAATGGTCTAAACTTATTGATATGGCTAGGTTTCGTAAAACGGGTTGTGATAGCCAACTATATAATATTGTGACACATTTTGTTCAACAAATGGTCACAGTAGGATATAATTGGTGCTAGGGTAATGCTATAACTGGCGATACATTTTAGAACAAATGGTCGCCTAGCGATAGTGCTCTTTTCATCTTTCTTGTTTTACTACCCGCGGACCAAAACTTTTTTTTTTTTTTTTTTTTTTTTTTTAACGTTTTATTGATTTATTGAATCTGTCTATTTTGACCTTACAATAAGTATTTAAATCTTATAACTAAAATTAAAACTATTTGCTCTTCAGCAAGAGAGCCATTATGGTAAACTGTCACTCATCTTAGCGGGGTGGTAGATCTGCTCTACGGAGCCTGGATCGGGTTTGGGTCTGCACAAGTTGTCTTGCAAGGGAATTGGGATGGTTTCGCAGCTTCACAATATATTTCTCACGGACTTTCTCGAACTCTTCCTTTACCAATGTCACTTCTAAGTCTCTGTGGATGTTTTCATTTCTTATGTACCATGGTGCTCCCGTCATGGTCCTAAGAATTTTAGATTGGGCCCTCTGTATAAGATCAATACTGGTGTTGCTAGCCATTCCCCATAATTGAATTCCATATGTCCAAATTGGTTTTAAAACGGTCTTATACAGGATGACTTTATATTCAAGGCTTAATTTTGATTGGTCACTGATTAACCAATGAAAGCTAGAGGCTTTTAACTTCATGTGAAGTCTCTTGGTTTCTATGTGTCGGCGCCAAGTAAGCCGTCTATCTAGATGAATACCAAGGTAGGTGACATAATCAGACTGCGGTATATTAACGTTGTTGAGTGTGACAGGTGGGCAATTTCCTCTCCTTAGAGCGAACGTAACATGTTTACTTTTCAGCTCATTTACCTTTATTCGCCAGTTTTTCAACCATGACTCCACACGTACGAGGTAATTCTGTAGTTGACTAGATGCCATGAGTGGGTTTTCGTCTGAGCTAATAATGGCGGTATCATCAGCAAATGTTGAAATTGTTAGTTTATCGCACGTAGGGAGGTCGGAGGTGTAAATCAAATATAGCGTAGGTCCTAGTACACTTCCCTGTGGAACGCCAGCTCCAATCTTGCATTCTCTCGTCACATAATCATTGTACTTAACTCTGAAAAGTCTATTCGATAAATAAGACTCCAGCAATTTATGAGTACATAGTGGTAGTAAACATTTGATTTTATGTATTAGACCCTTATGCCATACCTTGTCAAAAGCCTGAGCAACGTCTAAAAAGATGGCAGAACAATATTTCTTTAATTCAAAAGATTTTCGAATCTCTCCAGTTAAACGATTGACCTGTTCAATGGTGCCATGATGTTCACGGAAACCAAATTGGTGTACTGGGATAATGTTTCCATCATTCAAAAAAGGTATTATCTTTTCCTGGAATATTTTTTCGAATAACTTCGACAAACAAGGGAGTAGGCTAATAGGTCTATAAGAAGATGGCAGGGTTAAATCTTTACCCGGTTTAGGTATCATTATTATTTGAGAAATTTTCCAATTTTTTGGATAAATTCCTAGTTTCAAGATCGCATTAAACAATATAGATAGCACAATTATTGCCACATTTGGTAGGTTCTTAATCATTGATGGCGTTATTAAATCATATCCCGGTGATTTTTTCAAGTCTAATTTATTTTGAATTACTCTATTAACATCCTCAGGACTAATATCGAATTGGGCTGCATTAGACATTGTTGAAGCTGGCAGTTCTTCTAGTTCAAACTCATTTGCCGTGGAGTTGGGCTGAAATACTTCACTTAAATGTTCAGCAAATACTGAGGCTTTTTCTATAGCACTTCGTGCCCAGGTTCCGTCAGCTTTTCTTAAAGCGCTTTGTGCCTCTACCGGTGGCTTAATGTTCCTCGTTGCCTTCCAAAGAGAGAAATTTGTGTATTTTGTACTCGTCAAACTTTTAATATATTTTTCGTTTATGCGATCCTCCTCTAAATGAAGGGCTCTTTTCAGTTTTCGTACTGCTGCGGACAGCCTCTGCTTTGCAGCAGGTGATCTATTATGTTGCCATTCTCTTCTGAGTCTTCTCTTTTCGAGAAGAAGTCTTTCAATATCCGAACTTGAAATAGGCGTATTAGTTTTTGGAGGGATCTGGCACCTAGAGTGTTCCAGAGCCGAAACAATCAGTGACGTGAAGTCATTAACGGTCCTATCTATGTCTTCCTCACACTGTAAATTAGGATTTGTGTGGATATGACTGCTGATATATTTCCTATATTTTAGCCAATTTGTCTTAAAATACAAAGAGTCCTTAGGAAATCTTGGGGTGTTGGGTCTCTCACAATAATTAATAATTACAGGAGAGTGGTCAGAAGATAGATCATAGGATATTTCTGTGGATATTGCATTCCGAATAATATTTCTGCATATGGCGAAGTCTATTAGATCAGGAATTTTTCTAGGATCAGTTGGCCAATAAGTTGGGTGTCCAGGAGACACAAAATCTAAGCAATTTTTGCGATCAACTAGAGCTTTATACAGCTGTCTACCTCTGGGATTTACCAATCGCGAACCCCAATATGTATGTTTGGCATTGTAGTCTCCACATGCCAGAAACCGATCTCCTAGTGTTATAAAGAATTCTTCAAATTTTTCCTTGGTCATCGAAAAACGTGGTGGGCAATATATAGAGCTCAGAGTTAGGTCTCCAGCTGGGTATTCAAGGCGAATAGATGTTGCTTGCATATAATCCTTTGAAAACGCTTCTAGGGCATAGTGTCTCAATCGGTTTCTAATTATGATACCGGTACCGCCATGTGCCTTACCATCCGGATGGTTTGTGTAATAAAATGAGTATCCTGATATATTAAAGTTATATCTATTTGTAAGATGTGTCTCCGAAATTAACATCACATCGATGCTTTTATTTAACATAAAATGGGAAATTTCCGATTTGTGCTGGTTTAAACCATTTGCATTCCAGAAACATATCTTCAAAAAATTCATTTTCTTGTTAATAGAATTTGAATCATTTGGTTCTGTGCTCTCAGAAGCTCTTGTATTGTGTTTTGCATGGATGACATGAAGTTAGTCATATTTTGATTAAGAGAGGAAATATTCTCAGTAAGTGTTTGCATAAGGTTTTCCAACCCTCCCATATTTTGGGGGACTTTTGGCTTTTGATAACCCGTTTTTAAAATACTGGCGTATGAGCTGGCTCCAGCATTAATTGTAGCTCCCTGGCCATTTTCCTGTGATACTGCATGAGCCGCATTTATTAAAAACTGTTCTGTTCTTTCCTCTCTCTGTTCTTTCCCTCTGCCTCTTCTCTCTCTCTTTCTTTTCCCCCACTTGTAAGGTTAACGTGGTTGGTAGCAGTGCCGAGAACCTGAATGGCTAATTAGTGGTTAAAGAAGATTAGTCGATAACAGCTCCCCTCCGGTGCTTATGACACGGGCCGGTTGTAATCTCTGTCTAGTCTATGTACGCCGTCACTGCATGGATGGTCCATCCCCTTACGTGCCTACTCGTGGGACCAAAAATGAACACAAACAACAACAACACAAACAACAACAACAACAACGCCCTGAAGAAAACCGTTGATCTCGGATCTTCTTCAGAAGACGACCTACTAGCCTCTAGTCAAGAGACTCTGGTCGCAATGTCAGGCAGCTTGGGTGACCGTCACAGCACTCTACTGCCCTCCAAAAACTTGACAAATGCACCTCTTCAATCGGATGCCAAGACTGGCGACCAATTGAAGAAGAAAAGAAAAAAGAGGAAGAGTCAGAAAGACATCCTTAAATCCCGTTACGCCAAGGCGATATTCATTCTTGACAAGAATGCTGCCAGCGGTGCCCCCCATGAGCGTGATGAAGAAGATCGCGCTAGATACCAGGCTGTGGTAGATAAGTACCAAAAGTTTTTGGATTCCGTACCCAGTACATCAAAGGCAGCAGCCGAAGAAACAGAGAGGTCCAAGCGCAATCGCTCTCAGACAGAGGGTGAGAAGTCGCCTAAACGGAGAAAGGTTGTCGAGAAAAAATCCACTCCGGGACCCACATCAACAACGACTACATCCGCCAGACGGCCCTTCAACGAGGTGGTTAAGGACCATCTTCTAATGGCTCTGGCGACCGAGAAAGACGGCACCATCAATCCTGTTGTAACAGAATGGGGTGCTATCGAGTCCAAATTAACTGAACTCGTGATGGAACACGTGTTCGCTAATAGGACTGGTACAGCACCTCGTTTTGACTCTGGTGAGATCCACCGGGGCTACAGGGTGATCAAATGCATGGACGAGTTCTCAAAGTACTTTCTTAGCAAGTGCATCGCAAAGATTAGTGGTGCATGGGAAGGTTTAAGCCTTAAACTGATCCCTGCTCAAGAGATTCCAATGAGACCGCGTGCACGTATTTGGTTACCGAAGATGGCAACCGATGCGCATAAGTTGGTGGAGTGTCTGAAGCTACAGAACCCCGACATCCACATGGATGACTGGTCCATCATCCGCACCGAGCAAGGCGATGGCCACACATGCCTAATTCTCGCCATCACCGAATCGGGCTCTGTCGAGCTTGAGAAGGCGGGCTTTAAGCTGTTCTTCGGAGTGAGGGACGCCAAGGTAAAGGTGTTCAGGCCTACAGGTACGGGTAGCGGTGAAGCGGATGAGATTGAAGCTGCAAACTCTCTGCTCACAGAAATGAAGCTCTCCGAACCCCCCCCAAAAACCAACAATGGCGCTTAAAATAGTGCAGATAAATCTGCAGCACTCGAAATGTGCTACAGATAACCTTCGGGTACTCTTAGCCGAAGAGGACCTGGACATTGGGCTGGTGCAAGAACCCTGGGCTTCTGACTTGGACGTGAAGGGGTTGCCGGCCTCAGCATATAATATCCTCTATGCAAGAAACAATGGTAGGCCAAGATCATGTATTATTGCCAAAAAATCTATTAACATTTTTCTTTGTACGCAGCTTAGTTCAGAAGACCTTACAGTAGCTAAGGTCGAGCTACCGTGCAACAGAAGCTTCATGATTGCCTCAAGCTACATGGCACATGAGAAGACAGCTCCTCCAGTTGAAGTGAGTGCTCTACTGTCCTCTGTTGGGGCATCTGACGACATCATCCTGGGCTGTGATGCCAACGCCAGGCATTCAATCTGGGGTAGCAGCGAAATAAATGAAAGGGGTGAGTCTTTACTTAATTTCATTAATTCCAATAAACTAAGTATATGTAATTCTGGTAATACGCCAACATTCATGTTTCCAAGTTCGGACAACTATAATGGATGGGAGGAAGTATTAGATATTACACTCATAAATGATAGGTCTAAGGTATCAGTAGATAGGTGGAGGGTATCCAAAAAAAGGTCGTTCTCTGACCATAACTGGATTCTCTTCAATATTAGACTTCAGAACTCGACAGAGAAAATACAATTTAGGAACCCAAGAAGGACAGATTGGTTCAAATTTAATGGGATCCTTAAACACAAACTTAAGTATATGCCAGTTGTAGAAGATTCGATAACTGGTCTTGAGAAAATAGAGGAAAAATTTAGTAAAACTTTAGTCAAGGCTTTCGAAGTTTCCTGTCCAGTCACTAAGGCTAAGAAAAGCTTCCCTCCATGGTGGAATTCTGAGCTATCTAAACTACGTAGGGAAACTCGTAGGGCCTTTAACATTAGCTACAATAGTAAACCATGGCAACCATATCGTGATCAATTGAAAGCCTACAAGAAAGCTATAGTAGTCGCAAAAAGAAACTCATGGAGAAGCTTCTGTGAATCTATAGATAATACAAAAGACTCTGCAAGAATTTTGGGACATTTTTCGAAAGATGTCCGATATACCCGCATATATATCGGGTACTATTTACGCTAGCTACTTAAGTTATACCTTGTTAAAAAGCTACAATCTCATGCCATCTAAATATAAAAAAATTTAGCTTTCTAGCTCTTAGGGCCTTTTAAAATTGCGATTTATATGAAGTCGTTAAAAACTGGGTAATTTTGTAACATTTTTCGAAAAATGTCCGATATACCCGCATATATATCGGGTACTGTTTATGCTAGCTACTTAAGTTATACCTTGCTAGAAAGCCACAATCTCATGCCATCCAAATATAAAAAAATTTAGCTTCCTAGGTCTTTAGGGCCTTTTAAAATTTCGATTTATATGAAGTCGTTAAAAACTGGGTAATTTTGTTACATTTTTCGAAAAATGTCCGATATACCCGCATATATATCGGGTACTATTTATGCTAGCTACTTAAGTTATACTTTGTTAGAAAGCTATAATCTCATGCCATCCAAATATAAAAAAATTTAGCTTCCTAGCTCTTTAGGGCCTTTTAAAATTTTGATTTATATGAAGTCGTTAAAAACTGGGTAATTTTGGGACATTTTTCGAAAAATGTCCGGTATACCCGCATATATATCGGGTACTGTTTGTGCTAGCTACTTAAGTTATACCTTGTTAGAAAGCTACAATCTCATGACATCCAAATATAAAAAAATTTAGCTTCCTAGCTCTTTAGGGCCTTTTAAAATTGCGATTTATATGAAGTCGTTAAAAACTGGGGTAATTTTGGGACATTTTTCGAAAAATGTCCGGTATACCCGCATATATATCGGGTGCTGTTTATGATAGCTACTTAAGTTATACCTTGTTAGAAAGCTACAATCTCATGACATCCAAATATAAAAAAATTTAGCTTCCTAGCTCTTTAGGGCCTTTTAAAATTGCGATTTATATGAAGTCGTTAAAAACTGGGGTAATTTTGGGACATTTTTCGAAAGATGTCCGATATACCCGCATATATATCGGGTACTATTTATGCTAGCTACTTAAGTTATACCTTGTTAGAAAGCTACAATCTCATGCCATCTAAATTTAGCTTCCTAGCTCTTTAGGGCCTTTTAAAATTGCGATTTATATGAAGTCGCTAAAAACTGGGGTAATTTTGTAACATTTTTCGAAAAATGTCCGATATACCCGCATATATATCGGGTACTATTTATGCTAGCTACTTAAGTTATACCTTTGTCCGTGTGGAGTTATCAGTCTCCCATCGGACGCGTCCCAGATGGCGGATAGGGGGAGCAATTGCCTAGTCTAGTGATACTGTTTCCTGACAAAGCCCTGACAAATGCTCGAGCAATATCAATATCTTGAGACACTTTTTCTAACAAATGGTCTAAACTTATTGATATGGCTAGGTTTCGTAAAACGGGTTGTGATAGCCAACTATATAATATTGTGACACATTTTGTTCAACAAATGGTCACAGTAGGATATAATTGGTGCTAGGGTAATGCTATAACTGGCGATACATTTTAGAACAAATGGTCGCCTAGCGATAGTGCTCTTTTCATCTTTCTTGTTTTACTACCCGCGGACCAAAACTGTTCTGTTCTTTCCTCTCTCTGTTCTTTCCCTCTGCCTCTTCTCTCTCTCTTTCTTTTCCCCCACTTGTAAGGTTAACGTGGTTGGTAGCAGTGCCGAGAACCTGAATGGCTAATTAGTGGTTAAAGAAGATTAGTCGATAACAGCTCCCCTCCGGTGCTTATGACACGGGCCGGTTGTAATCTCTGTCTAGTCTATGTACGCCGTCACTGCATGGATGGTCCATCCCCTTACGTGCCTACTCGTGGGACCAAAAATGAACACAAACAACAACAACACAAACAACAACAACGCCCTGAAGAAAACCGTTGATCTCGGATCTTCTTCAGAAGACGACCTACTAGCCTCTAGTCAAGAGACTCTGGTCGCAATGTCAGGCAGCTTGGGTGACCGTCACAGCACTCTACTGCCCTCCAAAAACTTGACAAATGCACCTCTTCAATCGGATGCCAAGACTGGCGACCAATTGAAGAAGAAAAGAAAAAAGAGGAAGAGTCAGAAAGACATCCTTAAATCCCGTTACGCCAAGGCGATATTCATTCTTGACAAGATTGACAAGAATGCTGCCAGCGGTGCCCCCCATGAGCGTGATGAAGAAGATCGCGCTAGATACCAGGCTGTGGTAGATAAGTACCAAAAGTTTTTGGATTCCGTACCCAGTACATCAAAGGCAGCAGCCGAAGAAACAGAGAGGTCCAAGCGCAATCGCTCTCAGACAGAGGGTGAGAAGTCGCCTAAACGGAGAAAGGTTGTCGAGAAAAAATCCACTCCGGGACCCACATCAACCACGACTACATCCGCCAGACGGCCCTTCAACGAGGTGGTTAAGGACCATCTTCTAATGGCTCTGGCGACCGAGAAAGACGGCACCATCAATCCTGTTGTAACAGAATGGGGTGCTATCGAGTCCAAATTAACTGAACTCGTGATGGAACACGTGTTCGCTAATAGGACTGGTACAGCACCTCGTTTTGACTCTGGTGAGATCCACCGGGGCTACAGGGTGATCAAATGCATGGACGAGTTCTCAAAGTACTTTCTTAGCAAGTGCATCGCAAAGATTAGTGGTGCATGGGAAGGTTTAAGCCTTAAACTGATCCCTGCTCAAGAGATTCCAATGAGACCGCGTGCACGTATTTGGTTACCGAAGATGGCAACCGATGCGCATAAGTTGGTGGAGTGTCTGAAGCTACAGAACCCCGACATCCACATGGATGACTGGTCCATCATCCGCACCGAGCAAGGCGATGGCCACACATGCCTAATTCTCGCCATCACCGAATCGGGCTCTGTCGAGCTTGAGAAGGCGGGCTTTAAGCTGTTCTTCGGAGTGAGGGACGCCAAGGTAAAGGTGTTCAGGCCTACAGGTACGGGTAGCGGTGAAGCGGATGAGATTGAAGCTGCAAACTCTCTGCTCACAGAAATGAAGCTCTCCGAACCCCCCCCAAAAACCAACAATGGCGCTTAAAATAGTGCAGATAAATCTGCAGCACTCGAAATGTGCTACAGATAACCTTCGGGTACTCTTAGCCGAAGAGGACCTGGACATTGGGCTGGTGCAAGAACCCTGGGCTTCTGACTTGGACGTGAAGGGGTTCCCGGCCTCAGCATATAATATCCTCTATGCAAGAAACAATGGTAGGCCAAGATCATGTATTATTGCCAAAAAATCTATTAACATTTTTCTTTGTACGCAGCTTAGTTCAGAAGACCTTACAGTAGCTAAGGTCGAGCTACCGTGCAACAGAAGCTTCATGATTGCCTCAAGCTACATGGCACATGAGAAGACAGCTCCTCCAGTTGAAGTGAGTGCTCTACTGTCCTCTGTTGGGGCATCTGACGACATCATCCTGGGCTGTGATGCCAACGCCAGGCATTCAATCTGGGGTAGCAGCGAAATAAATGAAAGGGGTGAGTCTTTACTTAATTTCATTAATTCCAATAAACTAAGTATATGTAATTCTGGTAATACGCCAACATTCATGTTTCCAAGTTCGGACAACTATAATGGATGGGAGGAAGTATTAGATATTACACTCATAAATGATAGGTCTAAGGTATCAGTAGATAGGTGGAGGGTATCCAAAAAAAGGTCGTTCTCTGACCATAACTGGATTCTCTTCAATATTAGACTTCAGAACTCGACAGAGAAAATACAATTTAGGAACCCAAGAAGGACAGATTGGTTCAAATTTAATGGGATCCTTAAACACAAACTTAAGTATATGCCAGTTGTAGAAGATTCGATAACTGGTCTTGAGAAAATAGAGGAAAAATTTAGTAAAACTTTAGTCAAGGCTTTCGAAGTTTCCTGTCCAGTCACTAAGGCTAAGAAAAGCTTCCCTCCATGGTGGAATTCTGAGCTATCTAAACTACGTAGGGAAACTCGTAGGGCCTTTAACATTAGCTACAATAGTAAACCATGGCAACCATATCGTGATCAATTGAAAGCCTACAAGAAAGCTATAGTAGTCGCAAAAAGAAACTCATGGAGAAGCTTCTGTGAATCTATAGATAATACAAAAGACTCTGCAAGACTTAGTAGAATTCTAGCCAAGGGGCAATCCAATCCTACTTATATCAAAAGGAAGGATGACTCCTGGTCTGAATCCTCAGCAGAGTCACTTGACATCCTACTGAATACTCATTTCCCAGGCTGTAAGGATGTTGCTACGGACTTTGAGAGGGAAGGTAGGACTCTATTCAATATCGATAGTTATATCGTCTCCTATGACATGATATCATGGGCGATTGACAGTTTCGCACCTTTCAAGTCACCCGGGCCGGATGGTATATTGCCAAAGATGCTACAAAGTGCAAAAAGGCATATCATTCCCTGGCTTCATAGAATTTTTACGCTCTGTCTCTCCCTCAATCACGTTCCGGTTAACTGGAGGAGAGTAAAGGTCGTTTTTATTCCCAAAATTGGAAAAAGAAGTCATGAGAAGGCGAAGGACTTTCGTCCAATTAGTCTTTCTTCTTTCCAGCTTAAAACGTTGGAAAGACTCATTGACGCTCACATTAGGCATCGCCTAGAGGGTACGACACGGCTCTCTAATAGTCAGAATGCCTACCTTAAGGGCCGCTCTACAGAGACAGCTCTGCACGAGGTCGTAAGAGTTGTAGAGAGATCTCTCGAATTTAAACAATATACAATGGCAGCCTTTCTGGATATAGAGGGTGCTTTCAATAATGTTACCACTCTTGCAATTCAGCAAGCTCTTACTGACCTAGACGTTGAAGAATATATCAATAACTGGTTAGTAAACATGCTAAAATCAAGAATAGTTACAGCAAATCTTGGTAATAGCGTCAAGTCCAAGCAAGTTGGCAGAGGCACACCACAGGGTGGGGTGATCTCTCCACTACTGTGGCTTATCGTTATTAACTCGATTTTCATTGATCTAGACAGAAAAGGGATAAAAGTTGTCGCTTATGCGGACGATGTGGTGATACTCGTATCAGGTCTATTTCCGGACGTGATCAGTGATATTATGTCCACTGCTTTAGGGTTGCTCGATAACTGGGCCACGGCAAGTGGTCTTGGGGTGAATCCTAGCAAAACAGAACTCGTACTTTTCACAACAAAGACCAAGATTCCAAGCTTCAAACTTCCACGGTTGAAAAACTGCGAAATCCCCCTTTCAAATAATGCAAAATATCTAGGTATTATACTGGACTCTAAATTGTCATGGAAGCTAAATACTCAACATAGGGTAAAAAAGGCTACGGTGGCCTATTATACCTGTCGTAAGATGTTTGGTAGAAAATGGGGACTTAGTCCCAGCATAGTTAAATGGATGTATACGGCTATAGTACGTCCAATTCTTACTTACGGATCTCTTGTATGGTGGACTGCAACTAAAAGGAAGTATGTCGTAGACCAACTATACAAAGTCCAGAGATCAGCATGCATTGGTATAACCGGCGCACTAAGAACTAGTCCTTCAGAGGCACTGAACACTATATTGCACCTTGTGCCAATAGACCTTCACATAATGGCCACCTCTGCAAGTAGCGCAGTGAGGCTTCGAGCATCTGGCTGTTGGAGATCGAGAACATATGGGCACGCGGGGATTTTGAGCCAGTTGCCTTCGATCGTTCTCCAACCATCTGACTATATTACTCCATCTACAGATTTCAATAGGGTTTTTAAGGTCTTAATCCCCTCCAGGAGTGAGTGGGGTATGGGTAATCTCGTGTACAAATATGACACTAGGATATATACAGACGGTTCGAAAATGAGCTGTAGTGTTGGTTCTGGCGTCTTCTGTGACGAACCCGAGATAGGTATTTCGTATCGTCTTCCGAATGAGTGTAGTGTTTTCCAGGCGGAAATTTTTGCAATCATGGCAGCTTGTAATATACTACTTGATCATAACACCCGCGGCAATATAGGTATTTTTGTCGACAGTCAGGCGGCACTTCTCTCGCTGAATGCCTACACAAATTCATCTTCACTAGTTAGGCAATGTAGGAACTCTCTGTCAAGGCTAGGTCGTCTATCTGATATAACTTTGGTTTGGGTACCTGCGCACAGGGACCACTACGGTAATGAACAGGCAGACGAACTAGCCAGAATGGGATCTGCCTTAGATATCTCCAATGCGGTCTCAGTAGCAATTCCACTGGGGACTATAAAAGGTATCATCTTCAGACATTTTCTTACAAAGGCTGAGAATAGATGGCGTAATTTAGACACATGTAGGGTAGCCAAGTTGATGTGGCCATCTTTTAACGAAAAACGCACTATGCAACTGATAACCCGGAATAGAAGGGATATATCTAGGTTGATGGCAGTATTAACGGGACACTGGGCGTTAGGCAAGCACGCAAATCGCCTGGGACTCCCCTTTAACGACCATTGCCGCAGTTGTAAGGATAGGGACAAGGAGGAAACGACTTTCCACCTTCTCTGCGAATGCCCAGCTCTGAGTGTCAAGAGACATAAATTCATGGGCAACTATACATTGACCAACCTTGATGAGGTAGCCGGGTCTAAACTCAATGACCTACTAAGATATCTCACAGCTACAGGTTGGGTCTAGCTAGCACTTTTTAGTTACATTGCGATGTAAACGACAATACATCTGACGAGTGGTGTGGTCTCATCAAAACGGGGTCCCTTCGACTCTACTTGATTGTTCGCACGTAGTGAACTACCACGTAAACCAACCAACCTATACCTTGTTAGAAAGCTACAATCTCATGCCATCTAAATTTAGCTTCCTAGCACTTTAGGGCCTTTCAAAATTGCGATTTATATGAAGTCGTTAAAAACTGGGGTAATTTTGTAACATTTTTCGAAAAATGTCCGATATACCCGCATATATATCGGGTACTATTTATGCTAGCTACTTAAGTTATACCTTGTTAGAAAGCTACAATCTCATGCCATCCAAATATAAAAAAATTTAGCTTCCTAGCTCTTTAGGGCCTTTTAAAATTGCGATTTATATGAAATCGTTAAAAACTGGGGTAATTTTGTAAAATTGTTCGAAAAATGTCCGGTATATCCGCATATATATCGGGTACTGTTTATGCTAGCTACTTAAGTTATACCTTGTTAGAAAGCTACAATCTCATGCCATTTAATTAACATTTTTCGAAAAATGTCCGCTATATCCGCATATATATCGGGTACTGTTTATGTTAGCTACTTAAGTTATACTTTGTTAGAAAGCTATAATCTCATGGCATCCAGATATAAAAAAATTAGCTTCCTAGCTCTTTAGGGCCTTTTAAAATTGCGATTTATATGAAGTCGTTAAAAACTGGGGTAATTTTGTAACATTTTTCGAAAAATGTCCGATATACCCGCATATATATCGGGTACTATTTATGCTAGCTACTTAAGTTATACCTTGTTAGAAAGCTACAATCTCATGCCATCCAAATATAAAAAAATTTAGCTTCCCAGCTCTTTAGGGCCTTTTAAAATTGCGATTTATATGAAGTCGTTAAAAACTGGGGTAATTTTGGGACATTTTTCGAAAAATGTCCGTTATACCCGCATATATATCGGGTACTGTTTATGATAGCTACTTAAGTTATACCTTGTTAGAAAGCTACAATCTCATGACATCCAAATATAAAAAAATTTTGCTTCCTAGCTCTTTTGGGCCTTTTAAAATTGCGATTTATATGAAGTCGTTAAAAACTGGGGTAATTTTGGGACATTTTTCGAAAAATGTCCGATATACCCGCATATATATCGGGTACTATTTATGCTAGCTACTTAAGTTATACCTTGTTAGAAAGCTACAATCTCATGCCATCTAAATTTAGCTTCCTAGCTCTTTAGGGCCTTTTAAAATTGCGATTTATATGAAGTCGCTAAAAACTGGGGTAATTTTGTAACATTTTTCGAAAAATGTCCGATATACCCGCATATATATCGGGTACTATTTATGCTAGCTACTTAAGTTATACCTTGTTAGAAAGCTACAATCTCATGCCATCCAAATATAAAAAAATTTAGCTTCCTAGCTCTTTAGGGCCTTATAAAATTGCGATTTATATGAAGTCGTTAAAAATTGGGGTAATTTTGGGACATTTTTCGAAAAATGTCCGGTATATCCGCATATATATCGGGTACTGTTTATGCTAGCTACTTATGTTATACCTTGTTAGAAAGCTACAATCTCATGCCATTTAAATATAAAAAAATTTAGCTTTCTAGCTCTTTAGGGCCTTTTAAAATTGAGATTTATATGAAGTCGTTAAAAACTGGGGTAATTTTGTAAAATTTTTCGAAAAATGTCCGATATACCCGCATATATATCGGGTACTATTTATGCTATCTACTTAAGTTATACCTTGTTAGAAAGCTACAATCTCATGCCATCCAAGTATAAAAAATTTAGCTTCCTAGCTCTTTAGGGCCTTTTAAAATTGCGATTTATATGAAGTCGTTAAAAACTGGGGTTATTTTGGGACATTTTTCGAAAAATGTCCGGTATATCCGCATATATATCGGGTACTGTTTATGTTAGCTACTTAAGTTATACTTCGTTAGAAAGCTATAATCTCATGCCATCCAAATATAAAAAAATTAGCTTCCTAGCACTTTAGGGCCTTTTAAAATTGCGATTTATATGAAGTCGTTAAAAACTGGGGTAATTTTGTAAAATTTTTCGAAAAATGTCCGATATACCCGCATATATATCTGGTACTATTTATGCTAGCTACTTAAGTTACAGCTTGTTACAAAGCTACAGTCTCATGCCATTTAAATATAAAAAAATTTAGCTTTCTAGCTCTTTAGGGCCTTTTAAAATTGCGATTTATATGAAATCGTTAAAAACTGGGGTAATTTTGTAAAATTTTTCGAAAAATGTCCGATATACCCGCATATATATCGGGTACTATTTATGCTAGCTACTTAAGTTATACCTTGTTAGAAAGCTACAGTCTCATGCCATTTAAATATAAAAAAATTTAGCTTCCTAGCTCTTTAGGGCCTTTTAAAATTGCGATTTATATGAAGTCGTTAAAAACTGTGGTAATTTTGGGACATTTTTCGAAAAATGTCCGATATACCCGCATATATATCGGGTACTATTTATGGTAGCTACTTAAGTTATACTTCGTTAGAAAGCTATAATCTCATGCCATCCAAATATAAAAAAATTAGCTTCCTAGCACTTTAGGGCCTTTTAAAATTGCGATTTATATGAAGTCGTTAAAAACTGGGGTAATTTTGTAAAATTTTTCGAAAAATGTCCGATATACCCGCATATATATCTGGTACTATTTATGCCAGCTACTTAAGTTATACCTTGTTAGAAAGCTACAATCTCAAGCAATCCAAATATAAAAAATTTAGCTTTCCAGCTCTTTAGGGGCCTTTAGAATTGCGATTTATATGAAGTCGTTAAAAACTGGGGTAATTTAGCTTTCTAGCTCTTTAGGGCCTTTTAAAATTGAGATTTATATGAAGTCGTTAAAAACTGGGGTAATTTTGTAAAATTTTTCGAAAAATGTCCGATATACCCGCATATATATCGGGTACTATTTATGCTATCTACTTAAGTTATACCTTGTTAGAAAGCTACAATCTCATGCCATCCAAGTATAAAAAAGTTAGCTTCCTAGCTCTTTAGAGCCTTTTAAAATTGCGATTTATATGAAGTCGTTAAAAACTGGGGTAATTTTGTAAAATTTTTCGAAAAATGTCCGATATACCCGCATATATATCTGGTACTATTTATGCTAGCTACTTAAGTTACAGCTTGTTAGAAAGCTACAATCTCAAGCAATCCAAATATAAAAAATTTAGCTTTCCAGCTCTTTAGGGGCCTTTAGAATTGCGATTTATATGAAGTCGTTAAAAACTGGGGTAATTTTGGGACATTTTTCGAAAAATGTCCGATATACCCGCATATATAGCGGGTACTATTTATGCTAGCTACTTAAGTTATACCTTGTTACAAAGCTACAGTCTCATGCCATTTAAATATAAAAAAATTTAGCTTTCTAGCTCTTTAGGGCCTTTTAAAATTGCGATTTATATGAAATCGTTAAAAACTGGGGTAATTTTGTAAAATTTTTCGAAAAATGTCCGATATACCCGCATATATATCGGGTACTATTTATGCTAGCTACTTAAGTTATACCTTGTTAGAAAGCTACAGTCTCATGCCATTTAAATATAAAAAAATTTAGCTTCCTAGCTCTTTAGGGCCTTTTAAAATTGCGATTTATATGAAGTCGTTAAAAACTGTGGTAATTTTGGGACATTTTTCGAAAAATGTCCGATATACCCGCATATATATCGGGTACTATTTATGGTAGCTACTTAAGTTATACTTCGTTAGAAAGCTATAATCTCATGCCATCCAAATATAAAAAAATTAGCTTCCTAGCACTTTAGGGCCTTTTAAAATTGCGATTTATATGAAGTCGTTAAAAACTGGGGTAATTTTGTAAAATTTTTCGAAAAATGTCCGATATACCCGCATATATATCTGGTACTATTTATGCCAGCTACTTAAGTTATACCTTGTTAGAAAGCTACAGTCTCATGCCATTTAAATATAAAAAAATTTAGCTTTCTAGCTCTTTAGGGCCTTTTAAAATTGCGATTTATATGAAATCGTTAAAAACTGGGGTAATTTTGTAAAATTTTTCGAAAAATGTCCGATATACCCGCATATATATCGGGTACTATTTATGCTAGCTACTTAAGTTATACCTTGTTAGAAAGCTACAGTCTCATGCCATTTAAGTATAAAAAAATTTAGCTTCCTAGCTCTTTAGGGCCTTTTAAAATTGCGATTTATATGAAGTCGTTAAAAACTGTGGTAATTTTGGGACATTTTTCGAAAAATGTCCGATATACCCGCATATATATCGGGTACTATTTATGCTAGCTACTTAAGTTATACCTTGTTAGAAAGCTACAATCTCGTGCACTAAATTTAGCTTCCTAGCTCTTTAGGGCCTTTTAAAATTGCGATTTATATGAAGTCGTTAAAAACTGGGGTAATTTTGTAAAATTTTTCGAAAAATGTCCGATATACCTGCATATATATCGGTACTATTTATGCTAGCTACTTAAGTTCTACCTTGTTAGAAGGCTACAATCTCGTGCCATCCAAATATAAAAAAATTAGCTTCCTAGCACTTTAGGGGCCTTTAGAATTGCGATTTATATGAAGTCGTTAAAACTGGGGTCATTTTGGGACATTTTTCGAAAAATGTCCGATATACCCGCATATATATCGGGTACTGTTTATGCTAGCTACTTAAGTTATACCTTGTTAGAAAGCTACAATCTCATGCCATCCAAATATAAAAAAATTTAACTTCCTAGCTCTTTAGGGCCTTTTAAAATTGCGATTTATATGAAGTCGTTAAAAACTGGGGTAATTTTGGGACATTTTTCGAAAAATGTCCGATATACCCGCATATATAACGGGTACTATTTATGCTAGCTACTTAAGTTATACCTTGTTAGAAAGCTACAATCTCATGCCATTTAAATATAAAAAAATTTAGCTTTCTAGCTCTTTAGGGCCTTTTAAAATTGCAATTTATATGAAGTCGTTAAAAACTGGGGTAATTTTGTAAAATTTTTCGAAAAATGTCCGATATACCCGCATATATATCTGGTACTATTTATGCTAGCTACTTAAGTTATACCTTGTTAGAAAGCTACAATCTCATGCCATCCAAATTTAGCTTCCTAGCTCTTTAGGGCCTTTTAAAATTGCGATTTATATGAAGTCGTTAAAAACTGGGGTAATTTTGTAACATTTTTCGAAAAATGTCCGATATACCCGCATATATATCGGGTACTATTTATGCTAGCTACTTAAGTTATACCTTGTTAGAAAGCTACAATCTCGTGCCATCCAAATATAAAAAAATTTAGCTTCCTAGCTCTTTAGGGCCTTTTAAAATTGCGATTTATATGAAGTCGTTAAAAACTGGGGTAATTTTGGGACATTTTTCGAAAAATGTCCGATATACCCGCATATATAACGGGTACTATTTATTTTTTTTTTTATTTTATTTATTTATTTCAATGTCAGTCGTAAGCCTATAAGGCCAATTAACTGCAGATAAATCTTATAATATGACATTATAATTAATTTTAATTTTATATATAAATTTATGTTTTAATACGCCTTTACATTTTACAAAATTAACCCCCCAAAAATATTTGTACAAACACAACTGTTAAAAATACAATATTCAAAATTTAGTTTTAAAACAAGAGAAAAAAAAATGATTTAGTCATCAGCAATAAGATTTTATACTTATAGATGCATTTTAAAAATATTAGCAAAATGTGTCACCTTATGCGTAAATTTTCTTTCTGAATATGGAATTACTGAATTCCAAAGCCTAGCTACTTTCATTAGAAATGATCTGTTCATAGCTAATGTTGAAAATGTTGGATATATTACTGAATGAGTCCTATTTGAAGTACCGAAATCAAATTTATCAGCTAGATAGGGAGGAGAGTTATACTTCTTGATCCTGTAAAACAAAATCATTTGTCTGGAACTAATGATGACTTCAAAATCATAGCCTAGTAAATCTAATGTATGTCCAGAAACGTGCTCTCTTACTCCGAGCCTGTATATATATCTGATAACCCTATTAAAACACAACTTTAGAATATTTATATTATCACGTGATGTACAGCTAAACATTTCCAATCCATACAGAAATAAGGGATAACATAAAGCCATTCCCACTCTGCGTCTGATCGCCAATGGTAAGTAAGTTGAAACACTGTATAACCTACGCAAAGTGAAAGACACTCGTGAGACCACAAAATTTATATGTCGATCAAAGCTCAATTTATTATCTAAATAAAATCCAAGTGACTTATGAACATCAACTAACTCAATTCTTTCATTATTCAAAAAAATATTTAAACGACAATCATTATTCCCAGAGAAAATCATCATTTTACATTTGGTTGGATTAAGATCTAAGAAATTGTGTTTGGACCAGTCAAAAACCCTGCCAAGATCACAGTTTATTTTTTCTTCAAATCTTCCAAAGTCATTTAAGTCAGAAAATCCCAATAATTGTATGTCGTCCGCATAAGTGTAGCACTTGACTGTAAGAAAAATATCAAATATATCATTAATGTACAATAAAAAAAGCAATGGTCCCAATATAGATCCCTGTGGAACACCTCTATAAAGATGCATCAACTCAGAGTTCTGATCCGCAACTCTAACAAATTGAGTACGATTATTAAGAAAAGAAAATATAAGTTTGCTTGATAGTGGGTCAAAATTATATTGTTCAATCAACTTAATAGCCAACAAATCACTGCTCAAGGAATCAAACGCTTTATGAAAATCTAGAAATATAAGTACACACACCGATTCCCTATCAAGACAGGAGCGTATGGATTCAACGATATCGAGCATCAATGTAGACGTGTTATATCCTTTGCGAAATCCGGACTGAAAAGGATTGATAATTCGTAATTCATCCAAGTGCGACTGAATCTGATCCTTTAAAATAATTTCAAACATTTTTGAAAAACATGATAAAATAGTAATAAGTCGAAAATCCTCAACTGAACTCGGATTCCTAACCTTAGGTATGGGTATCACCCTACCAATTTTCCAATCTGTAGGAAAAACCGACCTAGTTATACATGAATTTATTATATGTGTAAGGTGCGAGTCAATCTCGGAAAAAATTAATTTTATAAACCTTAATGGTATTCCATCAGCACCGACAGAATTCGATTTCAATCTTGACATAGCATTAAATACCTCTATTACATCCACATTCCTGAATGCAAACCCATTAGCATTGTTATATCGTCTGTAGTCAAATGTGACTGTTGACGCTGGTATCGGTGGCATCATTGAGAATTGATTAAATTCATCAGGATCAATAGAAGCTACAGATGGGTCCCTAGCCACAACTCCGCTCAATCTTAATTTCTCCCACAATTGTTTCTGGTTACAGCCCGCAAACGAATTAATGGATGTTATTCGTCTTATTCTACGAATTATTGACTTAACTTTATTTCTGCTAATGCAATAGTTTCTTATTGTATAATCAGACCTATGAGCACGCATAATCCGAAAAGCCGTATCCCTTCTTATCTTAGCCGCGCGAATATCTGGGTGATTCATCCAATCACACATATTTCCGCGACGTTTTATCCTTAAGGGGACATTATCATGATATAAATTAATTAACAAAGATGTAAAGTAAGATACCTGGACATCAGGTTGATTATTTTCATATATCGGCGAAAAATCCAAGGAGTGTATATGGGTAATACATTGACGTAAATTAATTGACCTAAAATCTCTATACACATTATTCTGTACATTTATATTAATGGGTATACGATAGGAGATACAAATCATGGAGTGGTTGGAGTTTAAAGCAGGCAATTGGAATTGTCCTTTTGATTCAATCCGTTCAATATTAGACACTAAATAGTAATCAATTAGAGATGTGCTCTGTCTATAATTACAATAATGTGTGGGTTGAGAATTATGAACGACAGATAGAGAACAGCGGTTACAAATCTCCGCAACTTCCACACTCCTAGTAAATATATCAACATCAAAGTCTCCCATCAAAATCACGTTATCATACCTCGAAGCAATATCCATAATTTCATCATTACAAACATGAAAATTGCGATGAGGTAAATATATTACACCAACCAAAATTATGTGCCCATTACCAAGCAACACCTCCACAAAAAGACATTCAAAAACGCCCTCATCCATTCTTCTATAAACTACATGAGTCCTAAATTCCTTAGATATATATAAGCACAAACCCCCTCCCCTTCGAACCGCTCGATCATTTCGATAAAGATTAAAGCCTCGCATACTTTTACAGTTATCTGATATATATTTCGTAAACCATGTCTAAGAAACACCGACAATATCAATTATACTATCTTCAAACTAATTTCTTACTTCATCAAACTTGGTTGATCTTGAGCTTGGTGAGAGACTTTGCGCATTTATGTGTGCGAATTTTAACCCCTCTCCTTGTATAATTCTATTAAACATATTCTTATTGCTGATAACCGTTCCTAAATTATCAATCATTTTTTATATAATTACAGATTAGTTGTGTTTGTACAAATAGAATAATAACCCCCAAAAAGTAAAGACTTAAAATTAACTTATAAATTAATAACAAAAAATTCATTATTGGATCTTACATAAGTTATTACAACGTTATCCGCAAAAATGTTAAGGTATAAATTTATTTATATTGCAATATTACAAATGCATTCTTTGTTTTGAATTAAATTTAAATAAAATAAAACAACCCCGGAAATCATGGCAGAACTAACAAGGCACAAACATTAAAATGTATGTTTTCAATTATACCTTCCCTACAACGTCAAACAGAAGAAAATGAAAAGTATCAAACGGAAATGTCTAAAAAAAAAATAATTAAATTTAATTTTTGTTACAAAAAATTTAATTTCTAATATCAATTCATTAATAATTCATGAAAAACTATATTTTTTTTTTAAATATGTGTGTTCTAATTAGAATTAAAACATTACATAAAATGTTCTAATTAGAATTAAAACATTACATAAAATGTATAAATATTTATGCTAGCTACTTAAGTTATACCTTGTTAGAAAGCTACAATCTCATGCCATTTAAATATAAAAAAATTTAGCTTTCTAGCTCTTTAGGGCCTTTTAAAATTGCGATTTATATGAAGTCGTTAAAAACTGGGGTAATTTTGTAAAATTTTTCGAAAAATGTCCGATATACCCGCATATATATCTGGTACTATTTATGCTAGCTACTTAAGTTATACCTTGTTAGAAAGCTACAATCTCATGCCATCCAAATATAAAAAATTTAGCTTTCCAGCTCTTTAGGGGCCTTTAGAATTGCGATTTATATGAAGTCGTTAAAAACTGGGGTAATTTTGGGACATTTTTCGAAAAATGTCCGGTATACCCGCATATATATCGGGTACTGTTTATGCTAGCTACTTAAGTTATACCTTGTTAGAAAGCTACAATCTCATGCAATCCAAATACAAATTTTTCGAAAAATGTCCGGTATATCCGCATATATATCGGGTACTGTTTATGTTAGCTACTTAAGTTATACTTTGTTAGAAAGCTATAATCTCATGCCATCCAAATATAAAAAAATTAGCTTCCTAGCACTTTAGGGGCCTTTAGAATTGCGATTTATATGAAGTCGTTAAAAACTGGGGTAATTTTGGGACATTTTTCGAAAAATGTCCGATATACCCGCATATATAACGGGTACTATTTATACTAGCTACTTAAGTTATACCTTGTTAGAAAGCTACAATCTCGTGCCATCCAAATATAAAAAAATTTAGCTTCCTAGCTCTTTATGGCCTTTTAAAATTGCGATTTATATGAAGTCGTTAAAAACTGGGGTAATTTTGTAAAATTTTTCGAAAAATATCCGATATACCCGCATATATATCGGGTACTATTTATGCTAGCTACTTAAGTTATATCTTGTTAGAAAGCTACAATCTCATGCCATCCAAATATAAAAAAATTAGCTTCCTAGCTCTTTAGGGCCTTTTAAAATTGCGATTTATATGAAGTCGTTAAAAACTGGGGTAATTTTGGGACATTTTAGCTCTTCCTAGCTCTTTAGGGCCTTTTAAAATTGCGATTTATATGAAGTCGTTAAAAACTGGGGTAATTTTGGGACATTATCGGGTACTATTTATGCTAGCTACTTAAGTTATACCTTGTTAGAAAGCTACAATCGCATGCCATCTAAACTTAGCTTCCTAGCTCTTTAGGGCCTTTTAAAATTGCGATTTATATGAAGTCGTTAAAAACTGGGGTAATTTTGTAACATTTTTCGAAAAATGTCCGATATACCCGCATATGTATCGGGTACTGTGTATGCTAGCTACTTAAGTTATACCTTGTTAGAAAGCTACAATCTCGTGCCATCCAAATATAAAAAAATTTAGCTTCCTAGCTCTTTAGGGCCTTTTAAAATTGCGATTTATATGAAGTCGTTAAAAACTGGGGTAATTTTGGGACATTTTTCGAAAAATGTCCGGTATATCCGCATATATATCGGGTACTGTTTATGTTAGCTACTTAAGTTATACTTTGTTAGAAAGCTATAATCTCATGCCATCCAAATATAAAAAAATTAGCTTCCTAGCTCTTTAGGGCCTTTTAAAATTGCGATTTATATGAAGTCGTTAAAAACTGGGGTAATTTTGGGACATTTTTCGAAAAATGTCCGATATACCCGCATATATAACGGGTACTATTTATGCTAGCTACTTAAGTTATAACTTGTTAGAAAGCTACAATCTCATGCCATCTAAATTTAGCTTCCTAGCTCTTTAGGGCCTTTTAAAATTGCGATGTATATGAAGTCGTTAAAAACTGGGGTAATTTTGTAACATTTTTCGAAAAATGTCCGATATACCCGCATATATATCGGGTACTGTTTATGCTAGCTACTTAAGTTATACCTTGTTAGAAAGCTACAATCTCGTGCCATCCACAAAAAGACATTCAAAAACGCCCTCATCCATTCTTCTATAAACTACATGAGTCCTAAATTCCTTAGATATATATAAGCACACACCCCCTCACCATCGAACCGCTCGATCATTTCGATAAAGATTAAAGCCTCGCATACTTATACAGTTATCTGATATATATTTCGTAAACCATGTCTCAGAAACACCGACAATATCAATTATACTATCTTCAAACAAATTTCTTACTTCATCAAACTTGGTTGATCTTGAGCTTGGTGAGAGACTTTGCGCATTTATGTGTGCGAATTTTAACCCCTCTCCTTGTATAATTCTATTAAACATATTCTTATTGCTGATAACCGTTCCTAAATTATCAATCATTTTTTATATAATTACAGATTAGTTGTGTTTGTACAAATAGAATAATAACCCCCAAAAAGTAAAGACTTAAAATTAACTTATAAATTAATAACAAAAAATTCTTTACTGGATCTTACATAAGTTATTACAACGTTATCCGCAAAAATGTTAAGGTATAAATTTATTTATATTGCAAATGCATTCTTTGTTTTGAATTAAATTTAAATAAAATAAAACAACCCCGGAAATCATGGCAGAACTAACAAGGCACAAACATTAAAATGTATGTTTTCAATTATACCTTCCCTACAACGTCAAACAGAAGAAAATGAAAAGTATCAAACGGAAATGTCTAAAAAAAAAATAATTAAATTTAATTTTTGTTACAAAAAATTTAATTTCTAATATCAATTCATTAATAATTCATGAAAAACTATATTTTTTTTTTAAATATGTGTGTTCTAATTAGAATTAAAACATTACATAAAATGTATAAATATTTATGCTAGCTACTTAAGTTATACCTTGTTAGAAAGCTACAATCTCATGCCATTTAAATATAAAAAAATTTAGCTTTCTAGCTCTTTAGGGCCTTTTAAAATTGCGATTTATATGAAGTCGTTAAAAACTGGGGTAATTTTGTAAAATTTTTCGAAAAATGTCCGATATACCCGCATATATATCTGGTACTATTTATGCTAGCTACTTAAGTTATACCTTGTTAGAAAGCTACAATCTCATGCAATCCAAATATAAAAAATTTAGCTTTCCACCTCTTTAGGGGCCTTTAGAATTGCGATTTATATGAAGTCGTTAAAAACTGGGGTAATTTTGGGACATTTTTCGAAAAATGTCCGATATACCCGCATATATATCGGGTACTGTTTATGCTAGCTACTTAAGTTATACCTTGTTAGAAAGCTACAATCTCGTGCCATCCAAATTTAGCTTCCTAGCTCTTTAGGGCCTTTTAAAATTGCTAATTATATGAAGTCGTTAAAAACTGGGGTAATTTTGGGACATTTTTCGAAAAATGTCCGGTATATCCGCATATATATCGGGTACTGTTTATGTTAGCTACTTAAGTTATACTTTGTTAGAAAGCTATAATCTCATTCCATCCAAATATAAAAAAATTAGCTTCCTACCTCTTTAGGGCCTTTTAAAATTGCGATTTATATGAAGTCGTAAAAAACTCATGCAATCCAAATACAAATTTTTCGAAAAATGTCCGGTATATCCGCATATATATCGGGTACTGTTTATGTTAGCTACTTAAGTTATACTTTGTTAGAAAGCTATAATCTCATGCCATCCAAATATAAAAAAATTAGCTTCCTAAAATTTTGCCAAAGTCGTTAAAAACTGGGGTAATTTTGGGACATTTTTCGAAAAATGTCCGATATACCCGCATATATAACGGGTACTATTTATACTAGCTACTTAAGTTATACCTTGTTAGAAAGCTACAATCTCGTGCCATCCAAATATAAAAAAATTTAGCTTCCTAGCTCTTTATGGCCTTTTAAAATTGCGATTTATATGAAGTCGTTAAAAACTGGGGTAATTTTGTAAAATTTTTCGAAAAATATCCGATATACCCGCATATATATCGGGTACTATTTATGCTAGCTACTTAAGTTATATCTTGTTAGAAAGCTACAATCTCATGCCATCCAAATATAAAAAAATTAGCTTCCTAGCTCTTTAGGGCCTTTTAAAATTGCGATTTATATGAAGTCGTTAAAAACTGGGGTAATTTTGGGACATTTTAGCTCTTCCTAGCTCTTTAGGGCCTTTTAAAATTGCGATTTATATGAAGTCGTTAAAAACTGGGGTAATTTTGGGACATTATCGGGTACTATTTATGCTAGCTACTTAAGTTATACCTTGTTAGAAAGCTACAATCGCATGCCATCTAAACTTAGCTTCCTAGCTCTTTAGGGCCTTTTAAAATTGCGATTTATATGAAGTCGTTAAAAACTGGGGTAATTTTGTAACATTTTTCGAAAAATGTCCGATATACCCGCATATGTATCGGGTACTGTGTATGCTAGCTACTTAAGTTATACCTTGTTAGAAAGCTACAATCTCGTGCCATCCAAATATAAAAAAATTTAGCTTCCTAGCTCTTTAGGGCCTTTTAAAATTGCGATTTATATGAAGTCGTTAAAAACTGGGGTAATTTTGGGACATTTTTCGAAAAATGTCCGGTATATCCGCATATATATCGGGTACTGTTTATGTTAGCTACTTAAGTTATACTTTGTTAGAAAGCTATAATCTCATGCCATCCAAATATAAAAAAATTAGCTTCCTAGCTCTTTAGGGCCTTTTAAAATTGCGATTTATATGAAGTCGTTAAAAACTGGGGTAATTTTGGGACATTTTTCGAAAAATGTCCGATATACCCGCATATATAACGGGTACTATTTATGCTAGCTACTTAAGTTATAACTTGTTAGAAAGCTACAATCTCATGCCATCTAAATTTAGCTTCCTAGCTCTTTAGGGCCTTTTAAAATTGCGATGTATATGAAGTCGTTAAAAACTGGGGTAATTTTGTAACATTTTTCGAAAAATGTCCGATATACCCGCATATATATCGGGTACTGTTTATGCTAGCTACTTAAGTTATACCTTGTTAGAAAGCTACAATCTCGTGCCATCCACAAAAAGACATTCAAAAACGCCCTCATCCATTCTTCTATAAACTACATGAGTCCTAAATTCCTTAGATATATATAAGCACACACCCCCTCACCATCGAACCGCTCGATCATTTCGATAAAGATTAAAGCCTCGCATACTTATACAGTTATCTGATATATATTTCGTAAACCATGTCTCAGAAACACCGACAATATCAATTATACTATCTTCAAACAAATTTCTTACTTCATCAAACTTGGTTGATCTTGAGCTTGGTGAGAGACTTTGCGCATTTATGTGTGCGAATTTTAACCCCTCTCCTTGTATAATTCTATTAAACATATTCTTATTGCTGATAACCGTTCCTAAATTATCAATCATTTTTTATATAATTACAGATTAGTTGTGTTTGTACAAATAGAATAATAACCCCCAAAAAGTAAAGACTTAAAATTAACTTATAAATTAATAACAAAAAATTCTTTATTGGATCTTACATAAGTTATTACAACGTTATCCGCAAAAATGTTAAGGTATAAATTTATTTATATTGCAAATGCATTCTTTGTTTTGAATTAAATTTAAATAAAATAAAACAACCCCGGAAATCATGGCAGAACTAACAAGGCACAAACATTAAAATGTATGTTTTCAATTATACCTTCCCTACAACGTCAAACAGAAGAAAATGAAAAGTATCAAACGGAAATGTCTAAAAAAAAAATAATTAAATTTAATTTTTGTTACAAAAAATTTAATTTCTAATATCAATTCATTAATAATTCATGAAAAACTATATTTTTTTTTTAAATATGTGTGTTCTAATTAGAATTAAAACATTACATAAAATGTATAAATATTTATGCTAGCTACTTAAGTTATACCTTGTTAGAAAGCTACAATCTCATGCCATTTAAATATAAAAAAATTTAGCTTTCTAGCTCTTTAGGGCCTTTTAAAATTGCGATTTATATGAAGTCGTTAAAAACTGGGGTAATTTTGTAAAATTTTTCGAAAAATGTCCGATATACCCGCATATATATCTGGTACTATTTATGCTAGCTACTTAAGTTATACCTTGTTAGAAAGCTACAATCTCATGCAATCCAAATATAAAAAATTTAGCTTTCCACCTCTTTAGGGGCCTTTAGAATTGCGATTTATATGAAGTCGTTAAAAACTGGGGTAATTTTGGGACATTTTTCGAAAAATGTCCGATATACCCGCATATATATCGGGTACTGTTTATGCTAGCTACTTAAGTTATACCTTGTTAGAAAGCTACAATCTCGTGCCATCCAAATTTAGCTTCCTAGCTCTTTAGGGCCTTTTAAAATTGCTAATTATATGAAGTCGTTAAAAACTGGGGTAATTTTGGGACATTTTTCGAAAAATGTCCGGTATATCCGCATATATATCGGGTACTGTTTATGTTAGCTACTTAAGTTATACTTTGTTAGAAAGCTATAATCTCATTCCATCCAAATATAAAAAAATTAGCTTCCTACCTCTTTAGGGCCTTTTAAAATTGCGATTTATATGAAGTCGTTAAAAACTGGGGTAATTTTGTAACATTTTTCGAAAAATGTCCGGTATATCCGCATATATATCGGGTACTGTTTATGTTAGCTACTTAAGTTATACTTTGTTAGAAAGCTATAATCTCATGCCATCCAAATATAAAAAAATTAGCTTCCTAGCACTTTAGGGGCCTTTAGAATTGCGATTTATATGAAGTCGTTAAAAACTGGGGTCATTTTGGGACATTTTTCGAAAAATGTCCGGTATACCCGCATATATATCGGGTACTGTTTATGTTAGCTACTTAAGTTATACCTTGTTAGAAAGCTACAATCTTATGCCATTTAAATATAAAAAAATTTAGCTTTCTAGCTCTTTAGGGCCTTTCAAAATTGCGATTTATATGAAGTCGTTAAAAACTGGGGTAATTTTGTAAAATTTTTCGAAAAATGTCCGATATACCCGCATATATATCTGGTACTATTTATGCTAGCTACTTAAGTTATACCTTGTTAGAAAGCTACAATCTCATGCAATCCAAATACAAATTTTTCGAAAAATGTCCGGTATATCCGCATATATATCGGGTACTGTTTATGTTAGCTACTTAAGTTATACTTTGTTAGAAAGCTATAATCTCATGCCATCCAAATATAAAAAAATTAGCTTTAGGGGCCTTTAGAATTGCGATTTATATGAAGTCGTTAAAAACTGTGTCATTTTGGGACATTTTTCGAAAAATGTCCGGTATACCCGCATATATATCGGGTACTGTTTATGCTAGCTACTTAAGTTATACCTTGTTAGAAAGCTACAATCTCATGCCATCCAAATATAAAAAAATTTAGCTTCCTAGCTCTTTAGGGGCCTTTAGAATTGCGATTTATATGAAGTCGTTAAAAACTGGGGTAATTTTGGGACATTTTTCGAAAAATGTCCGGTATACCCGCATATATATCGGGTACTGTTTATGCTAGCTACTTAAGTTATACCTTGTTAGAAAGCTACAATCTCATGCCATCCAAATATAAAAAAATTTAGCTTCCTAGCTCTTTAGGGCCTTTTAAAATTGCGATTTATATGAAGTCGTTAAAAACTGGGGTAATTTTGGGACATTTTTCGAAAAATGTCCGATATACCCGCATATATAACGGGTACTATTTATGCTAGCTACTTAAGTTATACCTTGTTAGAAAGCTACAATCTCATGCCATTTAAATATAAAAAAATTTAGCTTTCTAGCTCTTTAGGGCCTTTAAAAATTGCGATTTATATGAAGTCGTTAAAAACTGGGGTAATTTTGTAAAATTTTTCGAAAAATGTCCGATATACCTTGTTAGAAAGCTACAATCTCATGCCATCCAAATATAAAAAAATTTAGCTTCCTAGCTCTTTAGGGCCTTTTAAAATTGCGATTTATATGAAGTCGTTAAAAACTGGGGTAATTTTGGGACATTTTTCGAAAAATGTCCGATATACCCGCATATATATCGGGTACTATTTATGCTAGCTACTTAAGTTATACCTTGTTAGAAAGCTACAATCTCATGCCATCCAAATATAAACAAATTTAGCTTCCTAGCTCTTTAGGGCCTTTTAAAATTGCGATTTATATGAAGTCGTTAAAAACTGGGGTAATTTTGGGACATTTTTCGAAAAATGTCCGATATACCCGCATATATATCGGGTACTATTTATGCTATCTACTTAAGTTATACCTTGTTAGAAAGCTACAATCTCATGCCATCTAAATTTAGCTTCCTAGCTCTTTAGGGCCTTTTA
Organism: Calliphora vicina; assembly: GCF_958450345.1. Classification (NCBI taxonomy): domain Eukaryota; kingdom Metazoa; phylum Arthropoda; class Insecta; order Diptera; family Calliphoridae; genus Calliphora; species Calliphora vicina. The sequence continues at coordinate 71,878 of NW_027052642.1, forward strand.
AAATTGCGATTTATATGAAGTCGTTAAAAACTGGGGTAATTTTGTAACATTTTTCGAAAAATGTCCGATATACCCGCATATATATCGGGTACTGTTTATGCTAGCTACTTAAGTTATACCTTGTTAGAAAGCTACAATCTCGTGCCATCCAAATATAAAAAAATTTAGCTTCCTAGCTCTTTAGGGCCTTTTAAAATTGCGATTTATATGAAGTCGTTAAAAACTGGGGTAATTTTGGGACATTTTTCGAAAAATGTCCGGTATATCCGCATATATATCGGGTACTGTTTATGTTAGCTACTTAAGTTATACTTTGTTAGAAAGCTATAATCTCATGCCATCCAAATATAAAAAAATTAGCTTCCTAGCGCTTTAGGGGCCTTTAGAATTGCGATTTATATGAAGTCGTTAAAAACTGGGGTCATTTTGGGACATTTTTCGAAAAATGTCCGGTATACCCGCATATATATCGGTTACTGTTTATGCTAGCTACTTAAGTTATACCTTGTTAGAAAGCTACAATCTCATGCCATCCAAATATAAAAAAATTTAGCTTCCTAACTATTTATGCTAGCTACTTAAGTTATACCTTGTTAGAAAGCTACAATCTCATGCCATCTAAATTTAGCTTCCTAGCTCTTTAGGGCCTTTTAAAATTGCGATGTATATGAAGTCGTTAAAAACTGGGGTAATTTTGTAACATTTTTCGAAAAATGTCCGATATACCCGCATATATATCGGGTACTGTTTATGCTAGCTACTTAAGTTATACCTTGTTAGAAAGCTACAATCTCGTGCCATCCACAAAAAGACATTCAAAAACGCCCTCATCCATTCTTCTATAAACTACATGAGTCCTAAATTCCTTAGATATATATAAGCACACACCCCCTCCCCTTCGAACCGCTCGATCATTTCGATAAAGATTAAAGCCGCGCATACTTATACAGTTATCTGATATATATTTCGTAAACCATGTCTCAGAAACACCGACAATATCAATTATACTATCTTCAAACAAATTTCTTACTTCATCAAACTTGGTTGATCTTGAGCTTGGTGAGAGACTTTGCGCATTTATGTGTGCGAATTTTAACCCCTCTCCTTGTATAATTCTATTAAACATATTCTTATTGCTGATAACCGTTCCTAAATTATCAATCATTTTTTATATAATTACAGATTAGTTGTGTTTGTACAAATAGAATAATAACCCCCAAAAAGTAAAGACTTAAAATTAACTTATAAATTAATAACAAAAAATTCATTATTGGATCTTACATAAGTTATTACAACGTTATCCGCAAAAATGTTAAGGTATAAATTTATTTATATTGCAATATTGCAAATGCATTCTTTGTTTTGAATTAAATTTAAATAAAATAAAACAACCCCGGAAATCATGGCAGAACTAACAAGGCACAAACATTAAATTGTATGTTTTCAATTATACCTTCCCTACAACGTCAAACAGAAGAAAATGAAAAGTATCAAACGGAAATGTCTAAAAAAAAAATAATTAAATTTAATTTTTGTTACAAAAAATTTAATTTCTAATATCAATTCATTAATAATTCATGAAAAACTATATTTTTTTTTTAAATATGTGTGTTCTAATTAGAATTAAAACATTACATAAAATGTATAAATATTTATGCTAGCTACTTAAGTTATACCTTGTTAGAAAGCTACAATCTCATGCCATTTTAATGAAGTCGTTAAAAACTGGGGTAATTTTGTAAAATTTTTCGAAAAATGTCCGATATACCCGCATATATATCTGGTACTATTTATGCTAGCTACTTAAGTTATACCTTGTTAGAAAGCTACAATCTCATGCAATCCAAATATAAAAAATTTAGCTTTCCACCTCTTTAGGGGCCTTTAGAATTGCGATTTATATGAAGTCGTTAAAAACTGGGGTAATTTTGGGACATTTTTCGAAAAATGTCCGGTATACCCGCATATATATCGGGTACTGTTTATGCTAGCTACTTAAGTTATACCTTGTTAGAAAGCTACAATCTCATGCAATCCAAATACAAATTTTTCGAAAAATGTCCGGTATATCCGCATATATATCGGGTACTGTTTATGTTAGCTACTTAAGTTATACTTTGTTAGAAAGCTATAATCTCATGCCATCCAAATATAAAAAAATTAGCTTCCTAGCACTTTAGGGGCCTTTAGAATTGCGATTTATATGAAGTCGTTAAAAACTGGGGTAATTTTGGGACATTTTTCGAAAAATGTCCGATATACCCGCATATATAACGGGTACTATTTATACTAGCTACTTAAGTTATACCTTGTTGGAAAGCTACAATCTCATGCCATTTAAATATAAAAAAATTTAGCTTTCTAGCTCTTTAGGGCCTTTTAAAATTGCGATTTATATGAAGTCGTTAAAAACTGGGGTAATTTTGTAAAATTTTTCGAAAAATGTCCGATATACCCGCATATATATCGGGTACTATTTATGCTAGCTACTTAAGTTATACCTTGTTAGAAAGCTACAATCTCATGCCATACAAATATAAAAAAAATTAGCTTCCTAGCTCTTTAGGGCCTTTTAAAATTGCGATTTATATGAAGTCGTTAAAAACTGGGGTAATTTTGGGACATTTTTCGAAAAATGTCCGGTATATCCGCATATATATCGGGTACTGTTTATGTTAGCTACTTAAGTTATACTTTGTTAGAAAGCTATAATCTCATGCCATCCAAATATAAAAAAATTAGCTTCCTAGCACTTTAGGGGCCTTTAGAATTGCGATTTATATGAAGTCGTTAAAAACTGGGGTCATTTTGGGACATTTTTCGAAAAATGTCCGGTATACCCGCATATATATCGGGTACTGTTTATGCTAGCTACTTAAGTTATACCTTGTTAGAAAGCTACAATCTCATGCCATTTAAATATAAAAAAATTTAGCTTTCTAGCTCTTTAGGGCCTTTCAAAATTGCGATTTATATGAAGTCGTTAAAAACTGGGGTAATTTTGTAAAATTTTTCGAAAAATGTCCGATATACCCGCATATATATCTGGTACTATTTATGCTAGCTACTTAAGTTATACCTTGTTAGAAAGCTACAATCTCATGCAATCCAAATACAAATTTTTCGAAAAATGTCCGGTATATCCGCATATATATCGGGTACTGTTTATGTTAGCTACTTAAGTTATACTTTGTTAGAAAGCTATAATCTCATGCCATCCAAGTATAAAAAAATTAGCTTCCTAGCACTTTAGGGGCCTTTAGAATTGCGATTTATATGAAGTAGTTAAAAACTGTGTCATTTTGGGACATTTTTCGAAAAATGTCCGGTATACCCGCATATATATCGGGTACTGTTTATGCTAGCTACTTAAGTTATACCTTGTTAGAAAGCTACAATCTCATGCCATCCAAATATAAAAAAATTTAGCTTCCTAGCTCTTTAGGGCCTTTTAAAATTGCGATTTATATGCAGTCATTAAAAACTGGGGTTATTTTGGGACATTTTTCGAAAAATGTCCGATATACCCGCATATATAACGGGTACTATTTATGCTAGCTACTTAAGTTATACTTTGTTAGAAAGCTATAATCTCATGCCATCCAAATATAAAAAAATTAGCTTCCTAGCACTTTAGGGGCCTTTAGAATTGCGATTTATATGAAGTCGTTAAAAACTGGTGTCATTTTGGGACATTTTTCGAAAAATGTCCGGTATACCCGCATATATATCGGGTACTGTTTATGCTAGCTACTTAAGTTATACCTTGTTAGAAAGCTACAATCTCATGCCATCTAAATTTAGCTTCCTAGCTCTTTAGGGCCTTTTAAAATTGCGATTTATATGAAGTCGTTAAAAACTGGGGTAATTTTGTAACATTTTTCGAAAAATGTCCGATATACCCGCATATATAACGGGTACTGTTTATGCTAGCTACTTAAGTTATACCTTGTTAGAAAGCTACAATCTCGTGCCATCCAAATATTTAGCTACCTAGCTCTTTAGGGCCTTTTAAAATTGGGATTTATATGAAGTCGTTAAAAACTGGGGTAATTTTGGGACATTTTTCGAAAAATGTCCGGTATATCCGCATATATATCGGGTACTGTTTATGTTAGCTACTTAAGTTATACTTTGTTAGAAAGCTATAATCTCATGCCATCCAAATATAAAAAAATTAGCTTCCTAGCACTTTAGGGGCCTTTAGAATTGCGATTTATATGAAGTCGTTAAAAACTGGTGTCATTTTGGGACATTTTTCGAAAAATGTCCGGTATACCCGCATATATATCGGGTACTGTTTATGCTAGCTACTTAAGTTATACCTTGTTAGAAAGCTACAATCTCATGCCATCCAAATATAAAAAAATTTAGCTTCCTAGCTCTTTAGGGCCTTTTAAAATTGCGATTTATATGAAGTCGTTAAAAACTGGGGTAATTTTGGGACATTTTTCGAAAAATGTCCGATATACCCGCATATATATCTGGTACTATTTATGCTAGCTACTTAAGTTATACCTTGTTAGAAAGCTACAATCTCATGCAATCCAAATACAAATTTTTCGAAAAATGTCCGGTATATCCGCATATATATCGGGTACTGTTTATGTTAGCTACTTAAGTTATACTTTGTTAGAAAGCTATAATCTCATGCCATCCAAATATAAAAAAATTAGCTTCCTAGCACTTTAGGGGCCTTAAGAATTGCGATTTATATGAAGTCGTTAAAAACTGGGGTCATTTTGGGACATTTTTCGAAAAATGTCCGGTATACCCGCATATATATCGGGTACTGTTTATGCTAGCTACTTAAGTTATACCTTGTTAGAAAGCTACAATCTCATGCCATCCAAATATAAAAAAATTTAGCTTCCTAGCTCTTTAGTGCCTTTTAAAATTGCGATTTATATGAAGTCGTTAAAAACTGGGGTAATTTTGGGACATTTTTCGAAAAATGTCCGATATATCCAAATATAAAAAAATTTAGCTTCCTAGCTCTTTAGGGCCTTTTAAAATTGCGATTTATATGAAGTCGTTAAAAACTGGGGTAATTTTGGGACATTTTTCGAAAAATGTCCGGTATATCCGCATATATATCGGGTACTGTTTATGTTAGCTACTTAAGTTATACTTTGTTAGAAAGCTATAATCTCATGCCATCCAAATATAAAAAAATTAGCTTCCTAGCACTTTAGGGGCCTTTAGAATTGCGATTTATATGAAGTCGTTAAAAACTGGGGTCATTTTGGGACATTTTTCGAAAAATGTCCGGTATACCCGCATATATATCGGGTACTGTTTATGCTAGCTACTTAAGTTATACCTTGTTAGAAAGCTACAATCTCATGCCATCCAAATATAAAAAAATTTAGCTTCCTAGCTCTTTAGGGCCTTTTAAAATTGCGATTTATATGAAGTCGTTAAAAACTGGGGTAATTTTGGGACATTTTTCGAAAAATGTCCGATATACCCGCATATATAACGGGTACTATTTATGCTAGGTATACCTTGTTAGAAAGCTACAATCTCATGCCATTTAAATATAAAAAAATTTAGCTTTCTAGATCTTTAGGGCCTTTTAAAATTGCGATTTATATGAAGTCGTTAAAAACTGGGGTAATTTTGTAAAATTTTTCGAAAAATGTCCGATATACCCGCATATATATCGGGTACTATTTATGCTAGCTACTTAAGTTATACCTTGTTAGAAAGCTACAATCTCATGCCATCCAAATATAAAATATATAACGGGTACTATTTATGCTAGCTACTTAAGTTATACCTTGTTAGAAAGCTACAATCTCATGCCATTTAAATATAAAAAAATTTAGCTTTATAGCTCTTTAGGGCCTTTTAAAATTGCGATTTATATGAAGTCGTTAAAAACTGGGGTAATTTTGTAAAATTTTTCGAAAAATGTCCGATATACCCGCATATATATCTGGTACTATTTATGCTAGCTACTTAAGTTATACCTTGTTAGAAAGCTACAATCTCGTGCCATCCAAATATAAAAAAATTTAGCTTCCTAGCTCTTTAGGGCCTTTTAAAATTGCGATTTATATGAAGTCGTTAAAAACTGGGGTAATTTTGGGACATTTTTCGAAAAATGTCCGATATACCCGCATATATATCGGGTACTGTTTATGCTAGCTACTTAAGTTATACCTTGTTAGAAAGCTACAATCTCATGCCATCCAAATATAAAAAAATTTAGCTTCCTAGCTCTTTAGTGCCTTTTAAAATTGCGATTTATATGAAGTCGTTAAAAACTGGGGTAATTTTGGGACATTTTTCGAAAAATGTCCGATATACCCGCATATATATCTGGTACTATTTATGCTAGCTACTTAAGTTATACCTTGTTAGAAAGCTACAATCTCATGCAATCCAAATACAAATTTTTCGAAAAATGTCCGGTATATCCGCATATATATCGGGTACTGTTTATGTTAACTACTTAAGTTATATTTTGTTAGAAAGCTATAATCTCATGCCATCCAAATATAAAAAAATTAGCTTCCTAGCACTTTAGGGGCCTTTAGAATTGCGATTTATATGAAGTCGTTAAAAACTGGGGTAATTTTGGGACATTTTTCGAAAAATGTCCGATATACCCGCATATATAACGGGTACTATTTATGCTAGGTATACCTTGTTAGAAAGCTACAATCTCATGCCATTTAAATATAAAAAAATTTAGCTTTCTAGCTCTTTAGGGCCTTTTAAAATTGCGATTTATATGAAGTCGTTAAAAACTGGGGTAATTTTGTAAAATTTTTCGAAAAATGTCCGATATACCCGCATATATATCGGGTACTATTTATGCTATCTACTTAAGTTATACCTTGTTAGAAAGCTACAATCTCATGCCATCCAAATATAAAATATATAACGGGTACTATTTATGCTAGCTACTTAAGTTATACCTTGTTAGAAAGCTACAATCTCATGCCATTTAAATATAAAAAAATTTAGCTTTCTAGCTCTTTAGGGCCTTTTAAAATTGCGATTTATATGAAGTCGTTAAAAACTGGGGTAATTTTGTAAAATTTTTCGAAAAATGTCCGATATACCCGCATATATATCGGGTACTATTTATGCTAGCTACTTAAGTTATACCTTGTTAGAAAGCTACAATCTCATGCCATCCAAATATAAAATATATAACGGGTACTATTTATGCTAGCTACTTAAGTTATACCTTGTTAGAAAGCTACAATCTCATGCCATTTAAATATAAAAAAATTTAGCTTTCTAGCTCTTTAGGGCCTTTTAAAATTGCGATTTATATGAAGTCGTTAAAAACTGGGGTAATTTTGTAAAATTTTTCGAAAAATGTCCGATATACCCGCATATATATCTGGTACTATTTATGCTAGCTACTTAAGTTATACCTTGTTAGAAAGCTACAATCTCGTGCCATCCAAATATAAAAAAATTTAGCTTCCTAGCTCTTTAGGGCCTTTTAAAATTGCGATTTATATGAAGTCGTTAAAAACTGGGGTAATTTTGGGACATTTTTCGAAAAATGTCCGATATACCCGCATATATATCGGGTACTGTTTATGCTAGCTACTTAAGTTATACCTTGTTAGAAAGCTACAATCTCATGCCATCCAAATATAAAAAAATTTAGCTTCCTAGCTCTTTAGGGCCTTTTAAAATTGCGATTTATATGAAGTCGTTCAAAACTGGGGTAATTTTGGGACATTTTTCGAAAAATGTCCGATATACCCGCATATATATCTGGTACTATTTATGCTAGCTACTTAAGTTATACCTTGTTAGAAAGCTACAATCTCATGCAATCCAAATACAAATTTTTCGAAAAATGTCCGGTATATCCGCATATATATCGGGTACTGTTTATGTTAGCTACTTAAGTTATACTTTGTTAGAAAGCTATAATCTCATGCCATCCAAATATAAAAAAATTAGCTTCCTAGCACTTTAGGGGCCTTTAGAATTGCGATTTATATGAAGTCGTTAAAAACTGGGGTAATTTTGGGACATTTTTCGAAAAATATCTGGTATACCCGCATATATATCGGGTACTGTTTATGCTAGCTACTTAAGTTATACCTTGTTAGAAAGCTACAATCTCATGCCATCCAAATATAAAAAAATTTAGCTTCCTAGCTCTTTAGGGCCTTTTAAAATTGCGATTTATATGAAGTCGTTAAAAACTGGGGTAATTTTGGGACATTTTTCGAAAAATGTCCGATATATCCAAATATAAAAAAATTTAGCTTCCTAGCACTTTAGGGCCTTTTAAAATTGCGATTTATATGAAGTCGTTAAAAACTGGGGTAATTTTGGGACATTTTTCGAAAAATGTCCGGTATATCCGCATATATATCGGGTACTGTTTATGTTAGCTACTTAAGTTATACTTTGTTAGAAAGCTATAATCTCATGCCATCCAAATATAAAAAAATTAGCTTCCTAGCACTTTAGGGGCCTTTAGAATTGCGATTTATATGAAGTCGTTAAAAACTGGGGTAATTTTGTAAAATTTTTCGAAAAATGTCCGATATACCCGCATATATATCTGGTACTATTTATGCTAGCTACTTAAGTTATACCTTGTTAGAAAGCTACAATCTCGTGCCATCCAAATATAAAAAAATTTAGCTTCCTAGCCCTTTAGGGCCTTTTAAAATTGCGATTTATATGAAGTCGTTAAAAACTGGGGTAATTTTGGGACATTTTTCGAAAAATGTCCGATATACCCGCATATATATCGGGTACTGTTTATGCTAGCTACTTAAGTTATACCTTGTTAGAAAGCTACAATCTCATGCCATCCAAATATAAAAAAATTTAGCTTCCTAGCTCTTTAGGGCCTTTTAAAATTGCGATTTATATGAAGTCGTTCAAAACTGGGGTAATTTTGGGACATTTTTCGAAAAATGTCCGATATACCCGCATATATATCTGGTACTATTTATGCTAGCTACTTAAGTTATACCTTGTTAGAAAGCTACAATCTCATGCAATCCAAATACAAATTTTTCGAAAAATGTCCGGTATATCCGCATATATATCGGGTACTGTTTATGCTAGCTACTTAAGTTATACCTTGTTAGAAAGCTGCCATCCAAATATAAAAAAATTAGCTTCCTAGCACTTTAGGGGCCTTTAGAATTGCGATTTATATGAAGTCGTTAAAAACTGGGGTAATTTTGGGACATTTTTCGAAAAATATCTGGTATACCCGCATATATATCGGGTACTGTTTATGCTAGCTACTTAAGTTATACCTTGTTAGAAAGCTACAATCTCATGCCATCCAAATATAAAAAAATTTAGCTTCCTAGCTCTTTAGGGCCTTTTAAAATTGAGATTTATATGAAGTCGTTAAAAACTGGGGTAATTTTGGGACATTTTTCGAAAAATGTCCGATATATCCAAATATAAAAAAATTTAGCTTCCTAGCACTTTAGGGCCTTTTAAAATTGCGATTTATATGAAGTCGTTAAAAACTGGGGTAATTTTGGGACATTTTTCGAAAAATGTCCGGTATATCCGCATATATATCGGGTACTGTTTATGTTAGCTACTTAAGTTATACTTTGTTAGAAAGCTATAATCCCATGCCATCCAAATATAAAAAAATTAGCTTCCTAGCACTTTAGGGGCCTTTAGAATTGCGATTTATATGAAGTCGTTAAAAACTGGGGTCATTTTGGGACATTTTTCGAAAAATGTCCGGTATACCCGCATATATATCGGGTACTGTTTATGCTAGCTACTTAAGTTATACCTTGTTAGAAAGCTACAATCTCATGCCATTTAAATATAAAAAAAATTTAGCTTTCTAGCTCTTTAGGGCCTTTTAAAATTGCGATTTATATGAAGTCGTTAAAAACTGGGGTAATTTTGTAAAATTTTTCGAAAAATGTCCGATATACCCGCATATATATATGGTACTATTTATGCTAGCTACTTAAGTTATACCTTGTTAGAAAGCTACAATCTCATGCAATCCAAATATAAAAAATTTAGCTTTCCAGCTCTTTAGGGGCCTTTAGAATTGCGATTTATATGAAGTCGTTAAAAACTGGGGTAATTTTGGGACATTTTTCGAAAAATGTCCGGTATACCCGCATATATATCGGGTACTGTTTATGCTAGCTACTTAAGTTATACCTTGTTAGAAAGCTACAATCTCATGCCATCCAAATATAAAAAAATTTAGCTTCCTAGCTCTTTAGGGCCTTTTAAAATTGCGATTTATATGAAGTCGTTAAAAACTGGGGTAATTTTGGGACATTTTTCGAAAAATGTCCGATATACCCGCATATATAACGGGTACTATTTATGCTAGGTATACCTTGTTAGAAAGCTACAATCTCATGCCATTTAAATATAAAAAAATTTAGCTTTCTAGCTCTTTAGGGCCTTTTAAAATTGCGATTTATATGAAGTCGTTAAAAACTGGGGTAATTTTGTAAAATTTTTCGAAAAATGTCCGATATACCCGCATATATATCGGGTACTATTTATGCTAGCTACTTAAGTTATACCTTGTTAGAAAGCTACAATCTCATGCCATCCAAATATAAACAAATTTAGCTTCCTAGCGCTTTAGGGCCTTTTAAAATTGCGATTTATATGAAGTCGTTAAAAACTGGGGTAATTTTGGGACATTTTTCGAAAAATGTCCGATATACCCGCATATATATCGGGTACTATTTATGCTAGCTACTTAAGTTATACCTTGTTAGAAAGCTACAATCTCATGCCATCCAAATATAAAAAAATTTAGCTTCCTAGCTCTTTAGGGCCTTTTAAAATTGAGATTTATATGAAGTCGTTAAAAACTGGGGTAATTTTGGGACATTTTTCGAAAAATGTCCGATATACCCGCATATATATCGGGTACTATTTATGCTAGCTACTTAAGTTATACCTTGTTAGAAAGCTACAATCTCATGCCATCTAAATTTAGCTTCCTAGCTCTTTAGGGCCTTTTAAAATTGCGATTTATATGAAGTCGTTAAAAACTGGGGTAATTTTGGGACATTTTTCGAAAAATGTCCGATATACCCGCATATATATCGGGTACTGTTTATGTTAGCTACTTAAGTTATACTTTGTTAGAAAGCTATAATCTCATGCCATCCAAATATAAAAAAATTAGCTTCCTAGCACTTTAGGGGCCTTTAGAATTGCGATTTATATGAAGTCGTTAAAAACTGGGGTCATTTTGGGACATTTTTCGAAAAATGTCCGGTATACCCGCATATATATCGGGTACTGTTTATGCTAGCTACTTAAGTTATACCTTGTTAGAAAGCTACAATCTCATGCCATCCAAATATAAAAAATTTAGCTTCCTAGCTCTTTAGGGCCTTTTAAAATTGCGATTTATATGAAGTCGTTAAAAACTGGGGTAATTTTGGGACATTTTTCGAAAAATGTCCGATATACCCGCATATATATCGGGTACTGTTTATGTTAGCTACTTAAGTTATACCTTGTTAGAAAGCTACAATCTCATGCCATCCAAATATAAAAAAAATTAGCTTCCTAGCTCCTTAGGGCCTTTTAAAATTGCGATTTATATGAAGTCGTTAAAAACTGGGGTAATTTTGGGACATTTTTCGAAAAATGTCCGATATACCCGCATATATATCGGGTACTGTTTATGTTAGCTACTTAAGTTATACTTTGTTAGAAAGCTATAATCTCATGCCATCCAAATATAAAAAATTTAGCTTCCTAGCTCTTTAGGGCCTTTTAAAATTGCGATTTATATGAAGTCGTTAAAAACTGGGGTCATTTTGGGACATTTTTCGAAAAATGTCCGGTATACCCGCATATATATCGGGTACTGTTTATGCTAGCTACTTAAGTTATACCTTGTTAGACAGCTACAATCTCATGCCATCCAAATATAAAAAAAATTAGCTTCCTAGCTCTTTAGGGCCTTTTAAAATTGCGATTTATATGAAGTCGTTAAAAACTGGGGTAATTTTGTAACATTTTTCGAAAAATGTCCGATATACCCGCATATATATCGGGTACTATTTATGCTAGCTACTTAAGTTATACCTTGTTAGAAAGCTACAATCTCGTGCCATCCAAATATAAAAAAGTCGTTAAAAACTGGGGTAATTTTGGGACATTTTTCGAAAAATGTCCAATATACCCGCATATATATTGGGTAATGTTTATGCTAGCTACTTAAGTTATACTTTGTTAGAAAGCTATAATCTCATGCCATCCAAATATAAAAAAATTTGAAAGCTACAATCTCGTGCCATCCAAATATAAAAAAATTAGCTTCCTAGCTCTTTAGGGCCTTTTAAAATTGCGATTTATATGAAGTCGTTAAAAACCGGGGTTATTTTGGGACATTTTTCGAAAAATGTCCGATATACCCGCATATATATCGGGTACTGTTTATGTTAGCTACTTAAGTTATACCTTGTTAGAAAGCTACAATCTCATGCCATCCAAATATAAAAAAATTAGCTTCCTAGCTCTTTAGGGCCTTTTAAAATTGCGATTTATATGAAGTCGTTAAAAACTGGGGTAATTTTGGGACATTTTTCGAAAAATGTCCGATATACCCGCATATATATCGGGTACTGTTTATGTTAGCTACTTAAGTTATACTTTGTTAGAAAGCTATAATCTCATGCCATCCAAATATAAAAAATTTAGCTTCCTAGCTCTTTAGGGCCTTTTAAAATTGCGATTTATATGAAGTCGTTAAAAACTGGGGTCATTTTGGGACATTTTTCGAAAAATGTCCGGTATACCCGCATATATATCGGGTACTGTTTATGCTAGCTACTTAAGTTATACCTTGTTAGAAAGCTACAATCTCATGCCATCCAAATATAAAAAAATTTAGCTTCCTAGCTCTTTAGGGCCTTTTAAAATTGCGATTTATATGAAGTCGTTAAAAACTGGGGTAATTTTGGGACATTTTTCGAAAAATGTCCGATATACCCGCATATATATTGGGTAATGTTTATGCTAGCTACTTAAGTTATACCTTGTTAGAAAGCTACAATCTCATGCCATCCAAATATAAAAAAATTTAGCTTCCTAGCTCTTTAGGGCCTTTTAAAATTGCGATTTATATGAAGTCGTTAAAAACTGGGGTAATTTTGGGACATTTTTCGAAAAATGTCCGATATACCCGCATATATATCGGGTACTGTTTATGTTAGCTACTTAAGTTATACTTTGTTAGAAAGCTATAATCTCATGCCATCCAAATATAAAAAAATTAGCTTCCTAGCACTTTAGGGGCCTTTAGAATTGCGATTTATATGAAGTCGTTAAAAACTGGGGTCATTTTGGGACATTTTTCGAAAAATGTCCGGTATACCCGCATATATATCGGGTACTGTTTATGCTAGCTACTTAAGTTATACCTTGTTAGAAAGCTACAATCTCATGCCATCCAAATATAAAAAAAATTAGCTTCCTAGCTCTTTAGGGCCTTTTAAAATTGCGATTTATATGAAGTCGTTAAAAACTAGGGTAATTTTGGGACATTTTTCGAAAAATGTCCGATATACCCGCATATATATCGGGTAATGTTTATGCTAGCTACTTAAGTTATACCTTGTTAGAAAGCTACAATCTCATGCCATCCAAATATAAAAAAATTTAGCTTCCTAGCTCTTTAGGGCCTTTTAAAATTGCGATTTATATGAAGTCGTTAAAAACTGGGGTAATTTTGGGACATTTTTCGAAAAATGTCCGATATACCCGGGTACTGTTTATGTTAGCTACTTAAGTTATACTTTGTTAGAAAGCTATAATCTCATGCCATCCAAATATAAAAAAATTTAGCTTCCTAGCTCTTTAGGGCCTTTTAAAATTGCGATTTATATGAAGTCGTTAAAAACTGGGGTAATTTTGGGACATTTTTCGAAAAATGTCCGATATACCCGCATATACAGTGGTGGCCACCAATTTAAGACAAATACTTGCATTTTTTTCATCAACTGAATTTTAAGTGCGATAGAGCCAAAATAAAAGGACCTCTAAGGGTATGAAATTTATTATTAATGTTTCTAGTTTCTGAAAAATGTTTGGAAAAATCGGTAAAACATAATGGACAAAGATATGTGGAAATACGTTGACCCACCTCAGCGAACATCCGCTGTTAATAACATGATATGACCGAAACTAATGGAACTAAAAATACGAAATTTGGTCCGAATATTTTATAATAATAAAAATATAATGATATAAATGTGAGAAAATATGTTTATTTAAAAAAATTTTTTTTTGGTCAAGTTGTAGAAAAATTGTATGTGTTCGTGGTGAATATGTATGAATTGACACAGTCGAATAAAACACACTTGTGTGTTAAAACAATCCTCATGCATACATATTTGTCGAAATATTTGAAAAAATAATTGACAATCACGTGGAATTTAGCAAACAATTTTTGTCTTAAATTCCTGGCCACCACTGTATATCGGGTACTGTTTATGTTAGCTACTTAAGTTATACCTTGTTAGAAAGCTACAATCTCATGCCATCCAAATATAAAAAAATTAGCTTCCTAGCTCTTTAGGGCCTTTTAAAATTGCGATTTATATGAAGTCGTTAAAAACTGGGGTAATTTTGGGACATTTTTCGAAAAATGTCCGATATACCCGCATATATATCGGGTACTGTTTATGTTAGCTACTTAAGTTATACTTTGTTAGAAAGCTATAATCTCATGCCATCCAAATATAAAAAATTTAGCTTCCTAGCTCTTTAGGGCCTTTTAAAATTGCGATTTATATGAAGTCGTTAAAAACTGGGGTCATTTTGGGACATTTTTCGAAAAATGTCCGATATACCCGCATATATATTGGGTAATGTTTATGCTAGCTACTTAAGTTATACTTTGTTAGAAAGCTACAATCTCATGCCATTTAAATATAAAAAAAATTTAGCTTTCTAGCTCTTTAGGGCCTTTTAAAATTGCGATTTATATGAAGTCGTTAAAAACTGGGGTAATTTTGTAAAATTTTTCGAAAAATGTCCGATATACCCGCATATATATATGGTACTATTTATGCTAGCTACTTAAGTTATACCTTGTTAGAAAGCTACAATCTCATGCAATCCAAATATAAAAAATTTAGCTTTCCAGCTCTTTAGGGGCCTTTAGAATTGCGATTTATATGAAGTCGTTAAAAACTGGGGTAATTTTGGGACATTTTTCGAAAAATGTCCGGTATACCCGCATATATATCGGGTACTGTTTATGCTAGCTACTTAAGTTATACCTTGTTAGAAAGCTACAATCTCATGCCATCCAAATATAAAAAAATTTAGCTTCCTAGCTCTTTAGGGCCTTTTAAAATTGCGATTTATATGAAGTCGTTAAAAACTGGGGTAATTTTGGGACATTTTTCGAAAAATGTCCGATATACCCGCATATATAACGGGTACTATTTATGCTAGGTATACCTTGTTAGAAAGCTACAATCTCATGCCATTTAAATATAAAAAAATTTAGCTTTCTAGCTCTTTAGGGCCTTTTAAAATTGCGATTTATATGAAGTCGTTAAAAACTGGGGTAATTTTGTAAAATTTTTCGAAAAATGTCCGATATACCCGCATATATATCGGGTACTATTTATGCTAGCTACTTAAGTTATACCTTGTTAGAAAGCTACAATCTCATGCCATCCAAATATAAACAAATTTAGCTTCCTAGCGCTTTAGGGCCTTTTAAAATTGCGATTTATATGAAGTCGTTAAAAACTGGGGTAATTTTGGGACATTTTTCGAAAAATGTCCGATATACCCGCATATATATCGGGTAGTATTTATGCTAGCTACTTAAGTTATACCTTGTTAGAAAGCTACAATCTCATGCCATCTAAATTTAGCTTCCTAGCTCTTTAGGGCCTTTTAAAATTGCGATTTATATGAAGTCGTTAAAAACTGGGGTAATTTTGGGACATTTTTCGAAAAATGTCCGATATACCCGCATATATATCGGGTACTGTTTATGTTAGCTACTTAAGTTATACTTTGTTAGAAAGCTATAATCTCATGCCATCCAAATATAAAAAAATTAGCTTCCTAGCACTTTAGGGGCCTTTAGAATTGCGATTTATATGAAGTCGTTAAAAACTGGGGTCATTTTGGGACATTTTTCGAAAAATGTCCGGTATACCCGCATATATATCGGGTACTGTTTATGCTAGCTACTTAAGTTATACCTTGTTAGAAAGCTACAATCTCATGCCATCCAAATATAAAAAAATTTAGCTTCCTAGCTCTTTAGGGCCTTTTAAAATTGCGATTTATATGAAGTCTTTAAAAACTGGGGTAATTTTGGGACATTTTTCGAAAAATGTCCGATATACCCGCATATATATCGGGTACTGTTTATGTTAGCTACTTAAGTTATACCTTGTTAGAAAGCTACAATCTCATGCCATCCAAATATAAAAAAAATTAGCTTCCTAGCTCCTTAGGGCCTTTTAAAATTGCGATTTATATGAAGTCGTTAAAAACTGGGGTAATTTTGGGACATTTTTCGAAAAATGTCCGATATACCCGCATATATATCGGGTACTGTTTATGTTAGCTACTTAAGTTATACTTTGTTAGAAAGCTATAATCTCATGCCATCCAAATATAAAAAATTTAGCTTCCTAGCTCTTTAGGGCCTTTTAAAATTGCGATTTATATGAAGTCGTTAAAAACTGGGGTCATTTTGGGACATTTTTCGAAAAATGTCCGGTATACCCGCATATATATCGGGTACTGTTTATGCTAGCTACTTAAGTTATACCTTGTTAGAAAGCTACAATCTCATGCCATCCAAATATAAAAAAAATTAGCTTCCTAGCTCTTTAGGGCCTTTTAAAATTGCGATTTATATGAAGTCGTTAAAAACTGGGGTAATTTTGTAACATTTTTCGAAAAATGTCCGATATACCCGCATATATATCGGGTACTATTTATGCTAGCTACTTAAGTTATACCTTGTTAGAAAGCTACAATCTCGTGCCATCCAAATATAAAAAAATTAGCTTCCTAGCTCTTTAGGGCCTTTTAAAATTGCGATTTATATGAAGTCGTTAAAAACTGGGGTAATTTTGGGACATTTTTCGAAAAATGTCCAATATACCCGCATATATATTGGGTAATGTTTATGCTAGCTACTTAAGTTATACTTTGTTAGAAAGCTATAATCTCATGCCATCCAAATATAAAAAAATTTGAAAGCTACAATCTCGTGCCATCCAAATATAAAAAAATTAGCTTCCTAGCTCTTTAGGGCCTTTTAAAATTGCGATTTATATGAAGTCGTTAAAAACCGGGGTTATTTTGGGACATTTTTCGAAAAATGTCCGATATACCCGCATATATATTGGGTAATGTTTATGCTAGCTACTTAAGTTATACTTTGTTAGAAAGCTATAATCTCATGCCATCCAAATATAAAAAAATTAGCTTCCTAGCACATTAGGGGCCTTTAGAATTGCGATTTATATGAAGTCGTTTAAAACTGGGGTCATTTTGGGACATTTTTCGAAAAATGTCCGGTATACCCGCATATATATCGGGTACTGTTTATGCTAGCTACTTAAGTTATACCTTGTTAGAAAGCTACAATCTCATGCCATCCAAATATAAAAAAATTTAGCTTCCTAGCTCTTTAGGGCCTTTTAAAATTGCGATTTATATGAAGTCGTTAAAAACTGGGGTAATTTTGGGACATTTTTCGAAAAATGTCCGATATACCCGCATATATATTGGGTAATGTTTATGCTAGCTACTTAAGTTATACCTTGTTAGAAAGCTACAATCTCATGCCATCCAAATATAAAAAAATTTAGCTTCCTAGCTCTTTAGGGCCTTTTAAAATTGCGATTTATATGAAGTCGTTAAAAACTGGGGTAATTTTGGACATTTTTCGAAAAATGTCCGATATACCCGCATATATATCGGGTACTGTTTATGTTAGCTACTTAAGTTATACTTTGTTAGAAAGCTATAATCTCATGCCATCCAAATATAAAAAAATTAGCTTCCTAGCACTTTAGGGGCCTTTAGAATTGCGATTTATATGAAGTCGTTAAAAACTGGGGTCATTTTGGGACATTTTTCGAAAAATGTCCGGTATACCCGCATATATATCGGGTACTGTTTATGCTAGCTACTTAAGTTATACCTTGTTAGAAAGCTACAATCTCATGCCATCCAAATATAAAAAAAATTAGCTTCCTAGCTCTTTAGGGCCTTTTAAAATTGCGATTTATATGAAGTCGTTAAAAACTAGGGTAATTTTGGGACATTTTTCGAAAAATGTCCGATATACCCGCATATATATCGGGTAATGTTTATGCTAGCTACTTAAGTTATACCTTGTTAGAAAGCTACAATCTCATGCCATCCAAATATAAAAAAATTTAGCTTCCTAGCTCTTTAGGGCCTTTTAAAATTGCGATTTATATGAAGTCGTTAAAAACTGGGGTAATTTTGGGACATTTTTCGAAAAATGTCCGATATACCCGGGTACTGTTTATGTTAGCTACTTAAGTTATACTTTGTTAGAAAGCTATAATCTCATGCCATCCAAATATAAAAAAATTTAGCTTCCTAGCTCTTTAGGGCCTTTTAAAATTGCGATTTATATGAAGTCGTTAAAAACTGGGGTAATTTTGGGACATTTTTCGAAAAATGTCCGATATACCCGCATATATATCGGGTACTGTTTATGTTAGCTACTTAAGTTATACCTTGTTAGAAAGCTACAATCTCATGCCATCCAAATATAAAAAAATTAGCTTCCTAGCTCTTTAGGGCCTTTTAAAATTGCGATTTATATGAAGTCGTTAAAAACTGGGGTAATTTTGGGACATTTTTCGAAAAATGTCCGATATACCCGCATATATATCGGGTACTGTTTATGTTAGCTACTTAAGTTATACTTTGTTAGAAAGCTATAATCTCATGCCATCCAAATATAAAAAATTTAGCTTCCTAGCTCTTTAGGGCCTTTTAAAATTGCGATTTATATGAAGTCGTTAAAAACTGGGGTAATTTTGTAACATTTTTCGAAAAATGTCCGATATACCCGCATATATATCGGGTACTATTTATGCTAGCTACTTAAGTTATACCTTGTTAGAAAGCTACAATCTCGTGCTATCCAAATATAAAAAAATTAGCTTCCTAGCTCTTTAGGGCCTTTTAAAATTGCGATTTATATGAAGTCGTTAAAAACTGGGGTAATTTTGGGACATTTTTCGAAAAATGTCCAATATACCCGCATATATATTGGGTAATGTTTATGCTAGCTACTTAAGTTATACTTTGTTAGAAAGCTATAATCTCATGCCATCCAAATATAAAAAAATTTGAAAGCTACAATCTCGTGCCATCCAAATATAAAAAAATTAGCTTCCTAGCTCTTTAGGGCCTTTTAAAATTGCGATTTATATGAAGTCGTTAAAAACTGGGGTAATTTTGGGACATTTTTCGAAAAATGTCCGATATACCCGCATATATATTGGGTAATGTTTATGCTAGCTACTTAAGTTATACTTTGTTAGAAAGCTATAATCTCATGCCATCCAAATATAAAAAAATTAGCTTCCTAGCACATTAGGGGCCTTTAGAATTGCGATTTATATGAAGTCGTTAAAAACTGGGGTCATTTTGGGACATTTTTCGAAAAATGTCCGGTATACCCGCATATATATCGGGTACTGTTTACGCTAGCTACTTAAGTTATACCTTGTTAGAAAGCTACAATCTCATGCCATCCAAATATAAAAAAATTTAGCTTCCTAGCTCTTTAGGGCCTTTTAAAATTGCGATTTATATGAAGTCGTTAAAAACTGGGGTAATTTTGGGACATTTTTCGAAAAATGTCCGATATACCCGCATATATATTGGGTAATGTTTATGCTAGCTACTTAAGTTATACCTTGTTAGAAATCTACAATCTCATGCCATCCAAATATAAAAAAATTTAGCTTCCTAGCTCTTTAGGGCCTTTTAAAATTGCGATTTATATGAAGTCGTTAAAAACTGGGGTAATTTTGGGACATTTTTCGAAAAATGTCCGATATACCCGCATATATATCGGGTACTGTTTATGTTAGCTACTTAAGTTATACTTTGTTAGAAAGCTATAATCTCATGCCATCCAAATATAAAAAATTAGCTTCCTAGCACTTTAGGGGCCTTTAGAATTGCGATTTATATGAAGTCGTTAAAAACTGGGGTCATTTTGGGACATTTTTCGAAAAATGTCCGGTATACCCGCATATATATCGGGTACTGTTTATGCTAGCTACTTAAGTTATACCTTGTTAGAAAGCTACAATCTCATGCCATCCAAATATAAAAAAAATTAGCTTCCTAGCTCTTTAGGGCCTTTTAAAATTGCGATTTATATGAAGTCGTTAAAAACTAGGGTAATTTTGGGACATTTTTCGAAAAATGTCCGATATACCCGGGTACTGTTTATGTTAGCTACTTAAGTTATACTTTGTTAGAAAGCTATAATCTCATGCCATCCAAATATAAAAAAATTTAGCTTCCTAGCTCTTTAGGGCCTTTTAAAATTGCGATTTATATGAAGTCGTTAAAAACTGGGGTAATTTTGGGACATTTTTCGAAAAATGTCCGATATACCCGCATATATATCGGGTACTGTTTATGTTAGCTACTTAAGTTATACCTTGTTAGAAAGCTACAATCTCATGCCATCCAAATATAAAAAAATTAGCTTCCTAGCTCTTTAGGGCCTTTTAAAATTGCGATTTATATGAAGTCGTTAAAAACTGGGGTAATTTTGGGACATTTTTCGAAAAATGTCCGATATACCCGCATATATATCGGGTACTGTTTATGTTAGCTACTTAAGTTATACTTTGTTAGAAAGCTATAATCTCATGCCATCCAAATATAAAAAATTTAGCTTCCTAGCTCTTTAGGGCCTTTTAAAATTGCGATTTATATGAAGTCGTTAAAAACTGGGGTCATTTTGGGACATTTTTCGAAAAATGTCCGGTATACCCGCATATATATCGGGTACTGTTTATGCTAGCTACTTAAGTTATACCTTGTTAGAAAGCTACAATCTCATGCCATCCAAATATAAAAAAATTTAGCTTCCTAGCTCTTTAGGGCCTTTTAAAATTGCGATTTATATGAAGTCGTTAAAAACTGGGGTAATTTTGGGACATTTTTTCGAAAAATGTCCGATATACCCGCATATATATTGGGTACTGTTTATGTTAGCTACTTAAGTTATACTTTGTTAGAAAGCTATAATCTCATGCCATCCAAATATAAAAAAATTAGCTTCCTAGCACTTTAGGGGCCTTTAGAATTGCGATTTATATGAAGTCGTTAAAAACTGGGGTCATTTTGGGACATTTTTCGAAAAATGTCCGGTATACCCGCATATATATCGGGTACTGTTTATGCTAGCTACTTAAGTTATACCTTGTTAGAAAGCTACAATCTCATGCCATCCAAATATAAAAAAAATTAGCTTCCTAGCTCTTTAGGGCCTTTTAAAATTGCGATTTATATGAAGTCGTTAAAAACTGGGGTAATTTTGGGACATTTTTCGAAAAATGTCCGATATACCCGCATATATATCGGGTAATGTTTATGCTAGCTACTTAAGTTATACCTTGTTAGAAAGCTACAATCTCATGCCATCCAAATATAAAAATATTTAGCTTCCTAGCTCTTTAGGGCCTTTTAAAATTGCGATTTATATGATGTCGTTAAAAACTGGGGTAATTTTGGGACATTTTTCGAAAATGTCCGATATACCCGCATATATATCGGGTACTGTTTATGTTAGCTACTTAAGTTATACTTTGTTAGAAAGCTATAATCTCATGCCATCCAAATATAAAAAAATTAGCTTCCTAGCACTTTAGGGGCCTTTAGAATTGCGATTTATATGAAGTCGTTAAAAACTGGGGTCATTTTGGGACATTTTTCGAAAAATGTCCGGTATACCCGCATATATATCGGGTACTGTTTATGCTAGCTACTTATGTTATACCTTGTTAGAAAGCTACAATCTCATGCCATCCAAATATAAAAAAAATTAGCTTCCTAGCTCTTTAGGGCCTTTTAAAATTCCGATTTATATGAAGTCGTTAAAAACTGGGGTAATTTTGGGACATTTTTCGAAAAATGTCCGATATACCCGCATATATATCGGGTAATGTTTATGCTAGCTACTTAAGTTATACCTTGTTAGAAAGCTACAATCTCATGCCATCCAAATATAAAAAAATTTAGCTTCCTAGCTCTTTAGGGCCTTTTAAAATTGCGATTTATATGAAGTCGTTAAGAACTGGGGTAATTTTGGGACATTTTTCGAAAATTGTCCGATATACCCGCATATATATCGGGTACTGTTTATGTTAGCTACTTAAGTTATACTTTGTTAGAAAGCTATAATCTCATGCCATCCAAATATAAAAAAATTAGCTTTCTAGCACTTTAGGGGCCTTTAGAATTGCGATTTATATGAAGTCGTTAAAAACTGGGGTCATTTTGGGACATTTTTCGAAAAATGTCCGGTATACCCGCATATATATCGGGTACTGTTTATGCTAGCTACTTAAGTTATACCTTGTTAGAAAGCTACAATCTCATGCCATCCAAATATAAAAAAATTTAGCTTCCTAGCTCTTTAGGGCCTTTTAAAATTGCGATTTATATGAAGTCGTTAAAAACTGGGGTAATTTTGGGACATTTTTCGAAAAATGTCCGATATATCCAAATATAAAAAAATTTAGCTTCCTAGCTCTTTAGGGCCTTTTAAAATTGCGATTTATATGAAGTCGTTAAAAACTGGTGTAATTTTGGGACATTTTTCGAAAAATGTCCGGTATATCCGTATATATATCGGGTACTGTTTATGTTAGCTACTTAAGTTATACTTTGTTAGAAAGCTATAATCTCATGCCATCCAAATATAAAAAAATTTAGCTTCCTAGCTCTTTAGGGCCTTTTAAAATTGCGATTTATATGAAGTCGTTAAAAACTGGGGTAATTTTGAGACATTTTTCGAAAAATGTCCGATATACCCGCATATATATCGGGTAATGTTTATGCTAGCTACTTAAGTTATACCTTGTTAGAAAGCTACAATCTCATGCCATCCAAATATAAAAAAATTTAGCTTCCTAGCTCTTTAGGGCCTTTTAAAATTGCGATTTATATGAAGTCGTTAAAAACTGGGGTAATTTTGGGACATTTTTCGAAAAATGTCCGATATACCCGCATATATATTGGGTACTGTTTATGTTAGCTACTTAAGTTATACTTTGTTAGAAAGCTATAATCTCATGCCATCCAAATATAAAAAAATTAGCTTCCTAGCACTTTAGGGGCCTTTAGAATTGCGATTTATATGAAGTCGTTAAAAACTGGGGTCATTTTGGGACATTTTTCGAAAAATGTCCGGTATACCCGCATATATATCGGGTACTGTTTATGCTAGCTACTTAAGTTATACCTTGTTAGAAAGCTACAATCTCATGCCATCCAAATATAAAAAAAATTAGCTTCCTAGCTCTTTAGGGCCTTTTAAAATTGCGATTTATATGAAGTCGTTAAAAACTGGGGTAATTTTGGGACATTTTTCGAAAAATGTCCGATATACCCGCATATATATCGGGTAATGTTTATGCTAGCTACTTAAGTTATACCTTGTTAGAAAGCTACAATCTCATGCCATCCAAATATAAAAAAATTTAGCTTCCTAGCTCTTTAGGGCCTTTTAAAATTGCGATTTATATGATGTCGTTAAAAACTGGGGTAATTTTGGGACATTTTTCGAAAAATGTCCGATATACCCGCATATATATCGGGTACTGTTTATGTTAGCTACTTAAGTTATACTTTGTTAGAAAGCTATAATCTCATGTCATCCAAATATAAAAAAATTAGCTTCCTAGCACTTTAGGGGCCTTTAGAATTGCGATTTATATGAAGTCGTTAAAAACTGGGGTCATTTTGGGACATTTTTCGAAAAATGTCCGGTATACCCGCATATATATCGGGTACTGTTTATGCTAGCTACTTATGTTATACCTTGTTAGAAAGCTACAATCTCATGCCATCCAAATATAAAAAAAATTAGCTTCCTAGCTCTTTAGGGCCTTTTAAAATTCCGATTTATATGAAGTCGTTAAAAACTGGGGTAATTTTGGGACATTTTTCGAAAAATGTCCGATATACCCGCATATATATCGGGTAATGTTTATGCTAGCTACTTAAGTTATACCTTGTTAGAAAGCTACAATCTCATGCCATCCAAATATAAAAAAATTTAGCTTCCTAGCTCTTTAGGGCCTTTTAAAATTGCGATTTATATGAAGTCGTTAAGAACTGGGGTAATTTTGGGACATTTTTCGAAAATTGTCCGATATACCCGCATATATATCGGGTACTGTTTATGTTAGCTACTTAAGTTATACTTTGTTAGAAAGCTATAATCTCATGCCATCCAAATATAAAAAAATTAGCTTTCTAGCACTTTAGGGGCCTTTAGAATTGCGATTTATATGAAGTCGTTAAAAACTGGGGTCATTTTGGGACATTTTTCGAAAAATGTCCGGTATACCCGCATATATATCGGGTACTGTTTATGCTAGCTACTTAAGTTATACCTTGTTAGAAAGCTACAATCTCATGCCATCCAAATATAAAAAAATTTAGCTTCCTAGCTCTTTAGGGCCTTTTAAAATTGCGATTTATATGAAGTCGTTAAAAACTGGGGTAATTTTGGGACATTTTTCGAAAAATGTCCGATATATCCAAATATAAAAAAATTTAGCTTCCTAGCTCTTTAGGGCCTTTTAAAATTGCGATTTATATGAAGTCGTTAAAAACTGGGGTAATTTTGGGACATTTTTCGAAAAATGTCCGGTATACCCGCATATATATCTGGTACTATTTATGCTAGCTACTTAAGTTATACCTTGTTAGAAAGCTACAATCTCATGCAATCCAAATATAAAAAATTTAGCTTTCCAGCACTTTAGGGGCCTTTAGAATTGCGATTTATATGAAGTCGTTAAAAACTGGGGTCATTTTGGGACATTTTTCGAAAAATTTCCGGTGTACCCGCATATATATCGGGTACTGTTTATGCTAGCTACTTAAGTTATACCTTGTTAAAAACTGGGGTAATTTTGGGACATTTTTCGAAAAATGTCCGATATACCCGCATATATATCGGGTAATGTTTATGCTAGCTACTTAAGTTATACCTTGTTAGAAAGCTACAATCTCATGCCATCCAAATATAAAAAAATTTAGCTTCCTAGCTCTTTAGGGCCTTTTAAAATTGCGATTTATATGAAGTCGTTAAAAACTGGGGTAATTTTGGGACATTTTTCGAAAAATGTCCGATATACCCGCATATATATCGGGTACTGTTTATGTTAGCTACTTAAGTTATACTTTGTTAGAAAGCTATAAACTCATGCCATCCAAATATAAAAAAATTAGCTTCCTAGCTCTTTAGGGCCTTTAGAATTGCGATTTATATGAAGTCGTTAAAAACTGGGGTCATTTTGGGACATTTTTCGAAAAATGTCCGATATACCCGCATATATATCGGGTACTGTTTATGCTAGCTACTTAAGTTATACTTTGTTAGAAAGCTATAATCTCATGCCATCCAAATATAAAAAAATTAGCTTCCTAGCACTTTAAGGGCCTTTAGAATTGCGATTTATATGAAGTCGTTAAAAACTGGGGTAATTTTGGGACATTTTTCGAAAAATGTCCGATATACCCGCATATATATCGGGTACTGTTTATGCTAGCTACTTAAGTTATACCTTGTTAGAAAGCTACAATCTCATGCCATCCAAATATAAAAAAATTTAGCTTCCTAGCTCTTTAGGGCCTTTTAAAATTGCGATTTATATGAAGTCGTTAAAAACTGGGGTAATTTTGGGATATTTTTCGAAAAATGTCCGATATATCCAAATATAAAAAAAATTTAGCTTCCTAGCTCTTTAGGGCTTTTTAAAATTGCGATTTATATGAAGTCGTTAAAAACTGGGGTAATTTTGGGACATTTTTCGAAAAATGTCCGGTATACCCGCATATATATCTGGTACTATTTATGCTAGCTACTTAAGTTATACCTTGTTAGAAAGCTACAATCTCATGCAATCCAAATATAAAAAATTTAGCTTTCCAGCACTTTAGGGGCCTTTAGAATTGCGATTTATATGAAGTCGTTAAAAACTGGGGTCATTTTGGGACATTTTTCGAAAAATGTCCGGTATACCCGCATATATATCGGGTACTGTTTATGCTAGCTACTTAAGTTATACCTTGTTAGAAAGCTACAATCTCATGCCATCCAAATATAAAAAAAATTAGCTTCCTAGCTCTTTAGGGCCTTTTAAAATTGCGATTTATATGAAGTCGTTAAAAACTGGGGTAATTTTGGGACATTTTTCGAAAAATGTCCGATATACCCGCATATATATCGGGTACTGTTTATGTTAGCTACTTAAGTTATACTTTGTTAGAAAGCTATAATCTCATGCCATCCAAATATAAAAAAATTAGCTTCCTAGCACTTTAGGGGCCTTTAGAATTGCGATTTATATGAAGTCGTTAAAAACTGGGGTCATTTTGGGACATTTTTCGAAAAATGTCCGATATACCCGCATATATATCGGGTACTATTTATGCTAGCTACTTAAGTTATACCTTGTTAGAAAGCTACAATCTCATGCCATCCAAATATAAAAAAATTTAGCTTCCTAGCTCTTTAGGGCCTTTTAAAATTGCGATTTATATGAAGTCGTTAAAAACTGGGGTAATTTTGTAACTTTTTTCGAAAAATGTCCGATATACCCGCATATATATCGGGTACTATTTATGCTAGCTACTTAAGTTATACCTTGTTAGAAAGCTACAATCTCGTGCCATCCAAATATAAAAAAATTTAGCTTCCTAGCTCTTTAGGGCCTTTTAAAATTGCGATTTATATGAAGTCGTTAAAAACTGGGGTAATTTTGGGACATTTTTCGAAAAATGTCCGGTATATCCGCATATATATCGGGTACTGTTTATGTTAGCTACTTAAGTTATACTTTGTTAGAAAGCTATAAACTCATGCCATCCAAATATAAAAAAATTAGCTTCCTAGCTCTTTAGGGCCTTTAGAATTGCGATTTATATGAAGTCGTTAAAAACTGGGGTCATTTTGGGACATTTTTCGAAAAATGTCCGATATACCCGCATATATATCGGGTACTGTTTATGTTAGCTACTTAAGTTATACTTTGTTAGAAAGCTATAATCTCATGCCATCCAAATATAAAAAAATTAGCTTCCTAGCACTTTAGGGGCCTTTAGAATTGCGATTTATATGAAGTCGTTAAAAACTGGGGTAATTTTGGGACATTTTTCGAAAAATGTCCGATATACCCGCATATATATCGGGTACTGTTTATGTTAGCTACTTAAGTTATACTTTGTTAGAAAGCTATAATCTCATGCCATCCAAATATAAAAAAATTAGCTTCCTAGCACCTTAGGGGCCTTTAGAATTGCGATTTATATGAAGTCGTTAAAAACTGGGGTCATTTTGGGACATTTTTCGAAAAATGTCCGGTATACCCGCATATATATCGGGTACTGTTTATGCTAGCTACTTAAGTTATACCTTGTTAGAAAGCTACAATCTCATGCCATCCAAATATAAAAAAATTTAGCTTCCTAGCTCTTTAGGGCCTTTTAAAATTGCGATTTATATGAAGTCGTTAAAAACTGGGGTAATTTTGGGATATTTTTCGAAAAATGTCCGATATATCCAAATATAAAAAAATTTAGCTTCCTAGCTCTTTAGGGCCTTTTAAAATTGCGATTTATATGAAGTCGTTAAAAACTGGGGTAATTTTGGGACATTTTTCGAAAAATGTCCGGTATACCCGCATATATATCTGGTACTATTTATGCTAGCTACTTAAGTTATACCTTGTTAGAAAGCTACAATCTCATGCAATCCAAATATAAAAAATTTAGCTTTCCAGCACTTTAGGGGCCTTTAGAATTGCGATTTATATGAAGTCGTTAAAAACTGGGGTCATTTTGGGACATTTTTCGAAAAATGTCCGGTATACCCGCATATATATCGGGTACTGTTTATGCTAGCTACTTAAGTTATACCTTGTTAGAAAGCTACAATCTCATGCCATCCAAATATAAAAAAAATTAGCTTCCTAGCTCTTTAGGGCCTTTTAAAATTGCGATTTATATGAAGTCGTTAAAAACTGGGGTAATTTTGGGACATTTTTCGAAAAATGTCCGATATACCCGCATATATATCGGGTACTGTTTATGTTAGCTACTTAAGTTATACTTTGTTAGAAAGCTATAATCTCATGCCATCCAAATATAAAAAAATTAGCTTCCTAGCACTTTAGGGGCCTTTAGAATTGCGATTTATATGAAGTCGTTAAAAACTGGGGTCATTTTGGGACATTTTTCGAAAAATGTCCGGTATACCCGCATATATATCGGGTACTGTTTATGCTAGCTACTTAAGTTATACCTTGTTAGAAAGCTACAATCTCATGCCATCCAAATATAAAAAAATTTAGCTTCCTAGCTCTTTAGGGCCTTTTAAAATTGCGATTTATATGAAGTCGTTAAAAACTGGGGTAATTTTGGGACATTTTTCGAAAAATGTCCGATATACCCGCATATATATCGGGTAATGTTTATGCTAGCTACTTAAGTTATACCTTGTTAGAAAGCTACAATCTCATGCCATCCAAATATAAAAAAATTTAGCTTCCTAGCTCTTTAGGGCCTTTTAAAATTGCGATTTATATGAAGTCGTTAAAAACTGGGGTAATTTTGGGACATTTTTCGAAAAATGTCCGATATACCCGCATATATATCGGGTACTGTTTATGTTAGCTACTTAAGTTATACTTTGTTAGAAAGCTATAATCTCATGCCATCCAAATATAAAAAAATTAGCTTCCTAGCGCTTTAGGGGCCTTTAGAATTGCGATTTATATGAAGTCGTTAAAAACTGGGGTAATTTTGGGACATTTTTCAAAAAATGTCCGGTGTACCCGCATATATATCGGGTACTGTTTATGCTAGCTACTTAAGTTATACCTTGTTAGAAAGCTACAATCTCATGCCATCCAAATATAAAAAAATTTAGCTTCCTAGCTCTTTAGGGCCTTTTAAAATTGCGATTTATATGAAGTCGTTAAAAACTGGGGTAATTTTGGGACATTTTTCGAAAAATGTCCGATATATCCAAATATAAAAAAATTTAGCTTCCTAGCTCTTTAGGGCCTTTTAAAATTGCGATTTATATGAAGTCGTTAAAAACTGGGGTAATTTTGGGACATTTTTCGAAAAATGTCCGGTATATCCGCATATATATCGGGTACTGTTTATGTTAGCTACTTAAGTTATACTTTGTTAGAAAGCTATAATCTCATGCCATCCAAATATAAAAAAATTAGCTTCCTAGCACTTTAGGGGCCTTTAGAATTGCGATTTATATGAAGTCGTTAAAAACTGGGGTCATTTTGGGACATTTTTCAAAAAATGTCCGGTGTACCCGCATATATATCGGGTACTGTTTATGCTAGCTACTTAAGTTATACCTTGTTAGAAAGCTACAATCTCATGCCATCCAAATATAAAAAAATTTAGCTTCCTAGCTCTTTAGGGCCTTTTAAAATTGCGATTTATATGAAGTCGTTAAAAACTGGGGTAATTTTGGGACATTTTTCGAAAAATGTCCGATATATCCAAATATAAAAAAATTTAGCTTCCTAGCTCTTTAGGGCCTTTTAAAATTGCGATTTATATGAAGTCGTTAAAAACTGGGGTAATTTTGGGACATTTTTCGAAAAATGTCCGGTATATCCGCATATATATCGGGTACTGTTTATGTTAGCTACTTAAGTTATACTTTGTTAGAAAGCTATAATCTCATGCCATCCAAATATAAAAAAATTAGCTTCCTAGCGCTTTAGGGGCCTTTAGAATTGCGATTTATATGAAGTCGTTAAAAACTGGGGTAATTTTGGGACATTTTTCAAAAAATGTCCGGTGTACCCGCATATATATCGGGTACTGTTTATGCTAGCTACTTAAGTTATACCTTCTTAGAAAGCTACAATCTCATGCCATCCAAATATAAAAAAATTTAGCTTCCTAGCTCTTTAGGGCCTTTTAAAATTGCGATTTATATGAAGTCGTTAAAAACTGGGGTAATTTTGGGACATTTTTCGAAAAATGTCCGATATATCCAAATATAAAAAAATTTAGCTTCCTAGCTCTTTAGGGCCTTTTAAAATTGCGATTTATATGAAGTCGTTAAAAACTGGGGTAATTTTGGGACATTTTTCGAAAAATGTCCGGTATATCCGCATATATATCGGGTACTGTTTATGTTAGCTACTTAAGTTATACTTTGTTAGAAAGCTATAATCTCATGCCATCCAAATATAAAAAAATTAGCTTCCTAGCACTTTAGGGGCCTTTAGAATTGCGATTTATATGAAGTCGTTAAAACTGGGGTCATTTTGGGACATTTTTCAAAAAATGTCCGGTGTAACCCGCATATATATCGGGTACTGTTTATGCTAGCTACTTAAGTTATACCTTGTTAGAAAGCTACAATCTCATGCCATCCAAATATAAAAAAATTTAGCTTCCTAGCTCTTTAGGGCCTTTTAAATTGCGATTTATATGAAGTCGTTAAAAACTGGGGTAATTTTGGGACATTTTTCGAAAAATGTCCGATATATCCAAATATAAAAAAAATTTAGCTTCCTAGCTCTTTAGGGCCTTTTAAAATTGCGATTTATATGAAGTCGTTAAAAACTGGGGTAATTTTGGGACATTTTTCGAAAAATGTCCGGTATATCCGCATATATATCGGGTACTGTTTATGTTAGCTACTTAAGTTATACTTTGTTAGAAAGCTATAATCTCATGCCATCCAAATATAAAAAATTAGCTTCCTAGCACTTTAGGGGCCTTTAGAATTGCGATTTATATGAAGTCGTTAAAAACTGGGGTCATTTTGGGACATTTTTCGAAAATGTCCGGTATACCCGCATATATATCGGGTACTGTTTATGCTAGCTACTTAACTTATACCTTGTTAGAAAGCTACAATCTCATGCCATCTAAATTTAGCTTCCTAGCTCTTTAGGGCCTTTAGAATTGCGATTTATATGAAGTCGTTAAAAACTGGGGTAATTTTGGGACATTTTTCGAAAAATGTCCGATATACCCGCATATATAACGGGTACTATTTATGCTAGCTACTTAAGTTATACCTTGTTAGAAAGCTACAATCTCATGCCATTTAAATATAAAAAAATTTAGCTTCCTAGCTCTTTAGGGCCTTTTAAATTGCGATTTATATGAAGTCGTTAAAAACTGGGGTAATTTTGTAAAATTTTTCGAAAAATGTCCGATATACCCGCATATATATCGGGTACTATTTATGCTAGCTACTTAAGTTACACCTTGTTAAAAAGCTACAATCTCATGCCATCCAAATATAAAAAATTTAGCTTCCTAGCTCTTTAGGGCCTTTTAAAATTGCGATTTATATGCAAGTCGTTAAAAACTGGGGTAATTTTGGGACATTTTTCGAAAAATGTCCGATATACCCGTATATATATCGGGTACTATTTATGCTAGCTACTTAACTTATACCTTGTTAGAAAGCTACAATCTCATGCCATCTAAATTTAGCTTCCTAGCTCTTTAGGGCCTTTTAAAATTGCGATTTATATGAAGTCGTTAAAAACTGGGGTAATTTTGTAACATTTTTCGAAAAATGTCCGATATACCCGCATATATATCGGGTACTATTTATGCTAGCTACTTAAGTTATACCTTGTTAGAAAGCTACAATCTCGTGCCATCCAAATATAAAAAAATTTAGCTTCCTAGCTCTTTAGGGCCTTTTAAAATTGCGATTTATATGAAGTCGTTAAAAACTGGGGTAATTTTGGGACATTTTCGAAAAATGTATATCCGCATATATATCGGGTACTGTTTATGTTAGCTACTTAAGTTATACTTTGTTAGAAAGCTATAATCGCATGCCATCCAAATATAAAAAAATTAGCTTCGTAGCGCTTTAGGGGCCTTTAGAATTGCGATTTATATGAAGTCGTTAAAAACTGGGGTCATTTTGGGACATTTTTCGAAAAATGTCCGGTATACCCGCATATATATCGGGTACTGTTTATGCTAGCTACTTAAGTTATACCTTGTTAGAAAGCTACAATCTCATGCCATCCAAATATAAAAAAAAATTAGCTTCCTAGCTCTTTAGGGCCTTTTAAAATTGCGATTTATATGAAGTCGTAAAAACTGGGGTAATTTTGGGACATTTTTCGAAAAATGTCCGATATACCCGCATATATATCGGGTACTGTTTATGTTAGCTACTTAAGTTATACTTTGTTAGAAAGCTATAATCTCATGCCATCCAAATATAAAAAAATTAGCTTCCTAGCACTTTAGGGGCCTTTAGAATTGCGATTTATATGAAGTCGTTAAAAACTGGGTAATTTTGGGACATTTTTCGAAAAATGTCCGATATACC
Organism: Calliphora vicina; assembly: GCF_958450345.1. NCBI lineage: Eukaryota > Metazoa > Arthropoda > Insecta > Diptera > Calliphoridae > Calliphora > Calliphora vicina. The sequence goes on from NW_027052642.1 coordinate 104,513, forward strand.
CGCATATATAACGGGTACTATTTATGCTAGCTACTTAA